>NC_091480.1:6623564-6790684 GCF_036971445.1 Narcine bancroftii
TTAAATTACATTAAATATGATAAGCTTGTCTGTTTAAAGTCTTGATCTTAAAACTATTTTTTCTATCTGCTCCCTCTCCCCACCCCATTGCAGACTCTGACCTGCTGGTGGGCTGCGACGTGGTGGATTGCAGACAGCCCGTTCCAAAGCTGTCAGATTTCATGGTGCTGTTCCCAATCAACTGCTCTGGTCTCACTTCTGGAACACCTCTGCTTTGTCTACGAGAGAAATCCTCACAGATCCGTGCACCTGTTCAAGTGTAAGTGTTGTGGTTGGAGGGATCCAGGGCAAGGACCGACAGGCCAATGTGCAGGATGGCTCCCAGTTCATGAAGGGTTCATTTATTATCTGACTGTACAACCAAGACGAAATGGTGTTTCTCCAGACCAGATTGCACACATACACACACAATTCACAGCACATAATAATCACATAAGATATAATTAAAAAAAAAATCAATCCTATCTATATGTAAAGATATAATTTGAAATAAATCGTGCACCCTTTCCCAGTGGATTCACCTGTCAATTTCTTTTGTTGCAGTGCTTTGTCGGAAGCTTGCGGACGTGCGCCTGATTTCACCCCTCGCCTTCAGCGATGAGTTTAGCACTGTGAGGCTGCAGCACAAACAGGCTTTTATGAACCTTCTGCAGGTGGCAAGCAATGGTTTGTGTGTACAGGTGAGGCCGGGGTGCTGGCTTACATACTCCTGGAGTCACACACATAGTGTAGAAACTGGTCAAGGACAACCATTGTCTCCTTTTTGTACTTAATGTCTTTTTAAAATACACCATGTGAACACCTGTTCAAGATCTGGAACTCTATTCCCCACATTCTTCTCTACTCTGATCAATCAGTCATGTGTAATATTACACAAAATTGCCTTTAGTCTTCAATAAGGCAGATGAAGATTTACATTAGTATTGCCCAGCGCCTCTTACAGTCAGAGATCGAGTCAGTCCTCTCAGAGTCACCGAGTGTCTGTGGATTCGCCTCCAGTGCTCCCGCAGTCTCTGAAGCTGCATAAAACTCAGTTCAGTGCAAACCATCGGCAACGTGAGCTCGGGTTCAAACCTCCGACCCGATGAGAAAAGCTTCAGTGTCCAGGGCCCTCGGGAGTCCTTCTTTCCCTTCAGCATCCTCTCAAACCACAGTTCTGATACCTGGTTTTCATGAGCCAGTCTCCAGCAGCCCGCAGCCCTCCAGCTCTACACCCCCTACCCTCTCCATCCCCCCCCCCCCTTCTGTTTACTGCTGTGCCTTCCCTCCCTTATCCCCCTATTGCCTCCTGCCTGTGGGACTGTACTCCTCCCCCTTCCTACCTCCATTTTGTTTGGGCATCTGCTCAAGCCTGAAGCGTTGGTTATGTATCTCTTTGTTATATAAAGTACGCTGTTTCACATGCTGAGTTTCTCCAGTGTTATGTAAATCACGGTGTTTGTAGACTCCATTTTTTTTAACTCCTTTCAGCATGGTTGTTGGGAGCTGAGCTGATAGCATCACCATAAAAACATAGGTTGCTTTCTGCTTTCTAGGGACATGCTACCAATGGAGATGTCCAGCCCAAAATCCCCTACAGGTATGTGCTGAGTTCATTGTATACGGGATTTGTTGGAACCAGAGAATGAGTTCACATCTTGCCACATATACCTTAATGGTCTCACGTTCAAGATCTGGAACTAAACTTTGCGATTGCTAAAATGTCAACATGTGACTGTTAAAGCCCAGCCGATTTCAGTAACATTTCCTTTAGGAAGGAACATGTTGCCCATTTCAGTGGCACCCACGATACTGAGGGACCAGAGTAATCTCTGGCCAGAGAGCGCCTGTGGTCAGCAAGATCATCAGGAAGCTCTCACAGAGGTTTTGCAGTTAGGTTCCCGTCCCAACTGTAAACATTGGCAAAGCTCTGCTAACCTGAACTCTGAAAATTGATGGATTGCATTTTGAATTTTGACCAGAAACAGAGAAATGCTCTTTCAGCAACAAACATCTCGGTACATGAGTGAATTTGAAGAAATCACCAGCCTGGGTAAAGGGAGCTATGGAAAAGTGTACAAGGTGCGTGACAAAATTGTTCTAGATTCGACTTCCAGGCTGAGTGAAGCTGAACTTTCTCCAGTCCGGTTTTGCAATGTGTGCAGTCAGAGTGAGATGGATGGGTTCCCTGACTGCCTCCCAGTCTCCCATTAGGAAGAACTTAAAGCTGTGGTGTCCCAACGCTGACATCTGTGATGTGAGAAACAAGTTTGAAAGGCACACACCCACTGCAGACAGGTCACCCACGCACACTTCATACGCAGCAGGACAACTAAACGACCGATATACGCTGCGATCCGTGATGGTGTAGTAAGACAGTATAAACCAATACCCACCACCCCTAGATAACCAGCAGACATGGCATTATTAGTAGATAAGAATAAATTACCACAGTCTCATAGGCACCAACTACAGGCTCTCCACCCTTTAACGGCTCACACCTTGCAATGCAAATGGTCTCTCCACATCGTCATGACTCTCCACCTACAGTTTGATTCTCAGGGAAAAGAGTACCAGCTGCTTCATGTGTTGGCATTTAGGCAGCAGCTGGCTACTTGGGTATGCCCAAAATAGGTATAGTGATAAAAGCAGCCATTGTTGAGGTGTGTACATTCAAAGTAGCTAATAGCAAGGTGTGCGCTTGCTTGTGGGCGGGCTGAGCCTTGATGGGAAGGTGAGGTGACTTCTGATGAGGTTCCCACTGGAGGGGTCACTAGCCACTCCCGTTACATCATCCTTCTAATAATAGAGTTTATTGTCATTCACCCTGTCCAATGTATACATTTGCCAAAATTCTACTTGCTGCAGCTGCATAGGTAATTTGTAAAAAAAAAAAAATTAAAGTAAACAAATACAACAGTGTACTTCGATTCAGAATTCAGATTTATTGTCAGGGAACATTCGTGACATCACATTCAACCCTGAGATTCTTTTACCTGCAGGCGAGGCAGAATTAACACTTATTGGTAGTTCAAAAAAAACTGTACACAGCATAAACATATAAACAGATAAAGAAATGTAAACAAATTGACTACAATACAGAGAGAATAAAAATGAATAAAGTGCAAAGTATGAGTCCTTAAATGAGTCCCTGATTGAGTTTGTCGTTGAGGAGTCTGATGGTGGAGGGGGAGCAACTGTTCCTGAACCTGGTGGTGCGAGCCTTGTGGCACCTAGAGGTCTTTCCTGATGGCAGCAGCGAGAACAGAGCATGTAGTGGGTGGTGTGGATCCTGGGTATTGGTACCCCCATACCAGACCGTGATGCAGCCGGTTAGCACACTTTCCACCACAAATCTGTAGAAACCTCTGCCAACTCCTGAGGAAGAAGAGGTGCTGATGTGGTTTCTTCATGATGCTATTAGTGTGTTGGGTCCAGGAAAGATCCAAGAACTTAAATTTGCTCACCCTCTCCAGCTCTGATTCTCCAATGATCACTGGCTGGATCGTACACATTTTCCTTTTTTTCTTTCCTGAAGTCAACAATCAGCTCCTTACTTTTGGTGACATTCAATGTGAGGTTGTTGTTGGTGCACCATTTAGCCAAGTTTACAATCTCCCTACTGTATGTTGACTCATCTCCTTAGTTGAATTAAAAAGAGACAATAAATGCAAAAGAAAATCAATATTAAATATTCACAGTTATCCAAATGCAAAAAAATGGTACAGTTGTGAAGACGGTCCTTTTGTGGTGTCGGAGCAGTCCATGATCCGTGTAACAAGGCTGAAGAGCCATTAGAACGAAACTCCTTGAATCTAGATGTGCTTGTTTTCAGGCTTCTGTACCTTCTGCCTGAAAGGAGCAATGAGCAATTGTAAATGTTACCAGAGTTAAACACTTTACTGATGAGCTCACCATCACCCCTTTATCGGTAACAGAGCCAGCACCACCAGGCTGAGGAACAGCTTCTTCCCACAGGCAGTGAGAATGTGGAACAACCAAAGGAACTGCTCACACAAACCCTCCGAGATTACTGTTTATGAAACTATTTATTTATTGGTATATACGTATATTTGTCCTGCATGTGTATTTCTTGTCTGTATGTGTGTTATGTCTGGTTGGGTGTCTGCTTGTTTTGCACTGAGGACCAGAGAATGCAGTTGTAATTCGGCAATCAGATGACAATAAACTTGAGCTTCATGGCATTTAAGGTCTGACCCTAACTGATAGCCTTGCCACTAATGGTGATGCACTGGCAAGGTATCTTGACCTTTTTGAACGGTATAGCAGGCTTAATGGGTTGCATGGCTGACTCTTGGTTCCATTTCATTCCTAAGATCTCAAGCTGTAGACCTTGAACATCTTAAAAGGGGGAAGCTATTCAGACCTTCAAATCTGTTCTATAATTCATTTGGGCCATGGCCGAGCAGTACCTTAATGCATTTACCTGCTTTGGCTCCACAACCTTTAATACCCATGGCTAACTGAAATCTGTTAAATGTGCAATGAACCCCAGACTTTGAGGGGTTTTGGTGCGGTGAGGGTGGAATTCTTCCATAATTCATCCTGTGAAGAAATCTTTACAAGATGAAAAAAATCTTCTAGAGAAACTCAGTGGGTCAACACCCCTCCAGGAGACCTTCTATGGCTGCAGGTTCCAGCATCTGCAGTCTTCTTCTTCATCAAGATAACCAGTCAATATCCTCACTTTAATGTTTATTGTTATTTTACATGTACATTGATGTCACTGAGATGCTTGTTTAAAGTAAAAGCTTTAGTAGGCAATAAAGAAAGTAAATGTGTGGTTGGGTTAAGAGTTATCAACCCACTAAGAATTTGCATTTATTTCAGGTTAGGAATAAATTGGACGGACAATTCTATGCCTTGAAGAAGATTCTCATGAAGAAGTTTACAAGACTTGACTGTATGAAGGTATTTATATCCTGATGGGTTTTACTAATTTTATTTGGGGCACCGTGGTTGGTGTAGTAGTTAGCACGACGCTGTTACAGCGCCAGCGATCAGAACTGAGGTTTGAATCCCGTGCTTTCTATAAGGAGTTTATACGCTCTCTCCCGTCTGTGTGGGCTTCCTCTGGAGGCTCCGGATTCGTCCCACCATTTGAAAAGTACCGGGGGTTGTAAGTCAATTGGGTAGCACGGACTCGTGGGCCGAAAAGGCCTGTTACCATACTGTGGCTAAATTAAAAAAAAATAGAAAGTATCTCAGGGTGCACACAAACCATCTGCCCCTTCATCATCTTGGCCTGCACTTCTCACTGCCTCGGAAGAGAGCAGCCAGCATATTGAAGGACACATGCCACATTGGGCACACTCTCTTCCCCCTACACCTCGCCACCTCCTATCAGACAGAACATTTCGCATAGGGGTTAGCGCAACACTATTACAGCACCAGTAATCTGGGTTCCCATCCAGTGCTGCCTGTTCTCCCCATGACCTTCATGGGTTTTCTCCGGGTGCTCTGGTTTCCTCCCACCTTCCAGAAGCTGCAGGATTAGTAGGTTAATTGGATGCAATTCAGTGGCACGTGTTTTGTGGGCCAGAAGGGCCTTTTACCGTTTAAAATTAAAGATACTCGAGTTTGAAAACACAAACCACAGTGAGGGTGGGAGAGAGGGTCAAAGAGATCCTAAATAAAACACAGAGGTCTGCAGATATTGTGGTTGAAGTAAAAACACTAAATGCTGGAGAAACTCAGCAGGTCAAATAGTGTCTTTTATGTAGCAAAGGTAAAGACACAGAACCAATGTTTCAGGCTTGAGCCCTTCATCAAGTATCAAGAGATTGATGAGGCAATTAAAGAGGCCAGTGACCAGGTGTGTGCTAACCTGTGGGTGGGGCTTGATCTTGATCAGCAGGTGAGGCAACTTCCAACCAGGTTCCGGACGGAGAGGTTTCATGACCCTCCACAATCCACACTAGAGCAGGGAATGGATCATCTGCAAGTAGCAGAGTTATATAGTTTAAATTGGCATCATGTTGGGTGCAGACGTGTGGGCTGAAGGGTCTGTTCCTGTTCTGTAACGTTCGATGGAGGGGGGACTGTGGGTTTATGCGGGTCTGACTGCAGTCTCCTCTTTGGTTCTGTTTCAGGTCCTGCGAGAAGTTAAGGTTTTGGCAGGTCTTCAACATCCACACATAGTTGGCTATCACACTGCCTGGATTGAGCATGGCCAGCCACCAGTTCTGAAAAGTAGTTAAACCCCAGATCTCTGTTTAAAACAAAAATTGATTTGAGTAACACTTCACTCCGATGGTCACATTTTAACCAATGTATTTTCCTGTTTCTCAATCTTTAGGTAACCAAGTTCCTCTCAGTAATCTCTGTCCATTGAAAGGTTCCTCTGTTCAGCGGGATGGAAGGTGAGAAACAAAGTACCTACTCACCACATTGGTTCAGTCAGCTAATGGGAAATGGAACGCAGCACATGGCTCATTCCTCACTCTACATCAGTGGTTTTCAACCTTTTTCTTTCCACCCACATACCACCTTAAGCAATCCCTTACTAATCACAGAGCACCGATGGCAGAGGGATTAGTTAAAGTGGTATGTGAGTGGAAAGGAAAAGGTTGAGAACCACTGCTCTACACATTTAGTCAGAGGGAAGAGAAATTTCAGATTTACTGTCAGAGTCCATATGTGACTTTTCATACAACCCTGAGATTCTTTATCCTGTGGGCGAGGCAGAATTTCTACTTAGCAGTAGTGCAAAAAAAATTACTCCAGAAGAGGTGTGTAACCAAAAGAGAGAAATGCAAACAAACTGTCTGTGCAATACAGAAAAATATTCAATTGGCTTGCCTGTAGAAAGCAGAGAGTAGTAGTGGATGGAAATTATTCTGCCTGGACGTCGGTGACTAGGCGAGTGCCCCAGGGATCTGTTTTGGGACCTCTGCTCTTTGTGATTTTTATAAATGCCCTGGATGAAGAGGCGGAAGGATGGGTCAGTAAGTTTGCAGAAGATACGAAGGTTGGAGGAGTTGTGGATGGAGCTGAAGGTTGTCGAAGGTTACAAGAGGATGCAGAGTTGGGGAGAAAAATTGAGTTTAAACCGGATAAGTGGAAGGTGATGGATTTTGGAAAGACAAAGCAGAAGACTGAGTACAGGGTTAATTGGTACTTAACAGTGTGGATGAACAGAGGGAGCTTTGGTGGGGGGGGGTTGTGTTGAGGGTCCAAACCCATACCTCTCTTAAAGTCGTCGCATAGGTTGATAGATAGGTTAAGAAGGCCTATGGGATGCTGGGCTTCATTAATTGGGTTTGAGTTGAGAGGGGAGTGAGGGATCGATGATGCAGCGCTCCCGTGGGGTCCAGCTGCCCAGCCAACTGCTGTTGGTTCTGAACGGGCTTTGAACGGCCCATTGAGGGAGCCAATGGGGGTTTATGAAATCCTTCTACGCCCAAGATGGTGATGCCTGTTAATCAGCAGTCACGAAGGGCTGCAGACTCCAGGGAAACAGAGGTTTGGAGCACGGCACCAGAGGATGGGAAGATCACGCGCCGTCTGAGAGGGAGAAGCAGAGGAGATGATCCGTGGGGTCTGTGACCACGGCAGCAGACCAGTGAGGGGACACTGCAGCTGAGGGACCAATGCAGGTGGCTCGAGGCGAGGAACCCATTGAAGCCGTGGGCTGTTGGAGACTGCTGTCAGGAGACTCGCGCCAGGTTCTGGACTGCTTGAGACTGACTCGAACTGGCAGGAGGGGTACCAAGTATCGGAACTGAGATGCAAGGAGATGCTGAAGGGTTCTTGACTGTCGGAGGTTTGGATCTGGAGCTTGGGTTGCCGATGGTTTGGACTGGACTCTCTGTGGCTGTGGAAGTGCTGGAGGCGAATCTATGGACACTCTGTGACTGGGGCGAGGACTCTATTATACTTCTCTCTTTTTCTCTCTCTGTAAGGGGTGCTTAGGTAATTCCTGCTGGTGGCGAATCTGTCTTCCTTGCAGCAGGCAAAAAGAAATTTCTTACAATACGACGCTGTTTTATTACTACGATAATAAATTGAATCTTGATCTTGAGAGTATTGTGTTTGGTCCTGGTCACCTCATTACAAGAAGGATGTGGAAGCTATGGAGATGGTGCAGATGTTGCCTGAATTGGAAAATAAGTCTTATGAGGCAAGGTTAGCAGAGCTGGGATTTTGTTCTTTGGAGTCAAGGAGGATGAGAGGAGACTTAATAGAGGTTGACACGATTCTAAGAGGCATCGATAAGATCGACAGCCAGCGCCTTTTTCCCAGGGCAGGAGTAGCAAACACCAGAGACACGAGTACAAAGTGAAGGGAGGAAAGTTTAGGGGAGACGTCAGGGTTAGGATTTGTACACAAGAGAGTTGTGGGAGCCTGAATGCCTTGTCAGGGTGGTGGTGGAGGCTGGAACACAAAGAACGTTTAAGAAACTCTTAGACAGGAACATGGATGAAAGAAAAATAGAGGGTTACAAGGTTGGAAGGGTTTTTTTGGGTAGGAATATAAGGTTGTCACAACGTCGAGGGCCAAAGGGCCTGTAGTGTTCTACGTTCTATCATATGTAATGTGCAAAGTAAAGTCAGGATAATTATTCCAGAAAATTGCAGTGAGTGGCAGATGGTCACTTAATTTATTCATTCATGAGATTCAGATGTCGCTGATAATCCAATATTTATTGACCCAATTGCTCCAGAAATGAGGAGGCACCTGAAATTGAACCACATATGGGCTAGATCAGATATTGGAGTGTCTCAGAAAACTTCCAAGAATAGGGGCATAACTGTATCATAGACAAAGATAACCACATATTGAGTAAATACACCAAAGTGCTGGAGAAACTCAGCAGGTCATGCAACGTCCATGGGAGGCAAAGATATGTTACCAACGTTCCGAGTCTGACCAAGGGCTCAGGCCTGAAATGTCAGTTATATATCTTTGCCTTCTATGGACGCTGCGTGACCTGTTGAGTTTCTCCAACAGTTCTGTGTATTTATTACAATCACAGTGTCTGCAGACTTTGCTGTTTCTAACCATATTTTAATATGGGGCTTAGATTTGTGTGTATAGATTGAACTGCAGACTCGAGTAATCTTGTGCTATTTGAACTTGAAATTGTAATAAACTGACAAAATCGGATATTGATGGTCCAAATATGCTGTTTATTTTCCTTGTAGTTTGTTTTTTTAATTGAGTAGCTTAAAATTTGTAAAACTAATGCATCCATTTGATTTCTGTAGAGACCCCACAGATCAGAACACACAAACCAGTGGCTCAAGTATTGTTTTTGCAGAGCCTGGTTCTGCGAGAGTGACAGAGACTTGGTCAGGGAGCGTGCTAGAAGAAATGCTCGTGAACAGTTCAAAGGAAAATGTTAAGCAAATCCATGGAGAAGGCCATGGGCTGATGCCCCTGACCAAGGGCAGCCATCAACCGAAGGGAAGGAAGGACTTCAGCACTCACATTCCTTGTCTTTCCTCTATCTACACATCAGTGCAGAACGACACAGATCTGAGCTCTGAGCTACAAATATGTCAGGGCAGAAGGAACAAATTGGTTGAAGTGTCAGAGACTGAGGCATGGGACAAGGGAATAGGAAGCAGTGCCTTAGAGATTTCCAGTTCGTCGGTAAACTTGAGCAGCAATTCAACGTCAGAGAGTGATCCATCTATCACAGATGTATTTTCTGTCTCCCAGGTAAGAAAATTCAAGTTTTAAGTTTATTATGCACCGATGCCCTGATAGATGTTGTTTTGCAAGCAGTCCGGTTAGATCTCTCATACAAAGTAAGACACAGTGCAGAAATGGAGAGTTAGAGAGTCAGTTGGAATGGAGGAAAGACCAAAAATGGCGATTGCCTGTTGCTTTCCATGGATGCTATGCGGCTTGCTAAGTTTCTCCAGCACTTTTGTGTGATGCAGCATAGGCTTACTATTTTAAGGTTCTTTCAAGACTAATTACAGCAGGGAAGAAACTTCTTGAACCTGGTGGTGTGCTGAATACACACTTATGCTGAAGAGAGTGTGGCTGGGGTGGAATGGGCCTTTTCATATGTTGGCTACCTTTCCAAGGCAGGGGGCGTTATAGATTGTCCCTGCATCAGTGACAGGGATCTCCCAGTGGCCAACCATTTCAATTCTGTGCCTCACTCCCATGTCTGTCCATGGCCTCATGTACTGTCCCAAGACCACCCGTATATTGGAGGAACAGCACTTGATTTTGTCTGGGCCCTCTCCAACCAAATGGCAATAACATTGACTTCTCTGATTTCTGCTTGCCTACCCTTCATTCTCCCTCCCTTTCCTTTCCCCTTGTCTTCTTTCCCTTGGATCTCCACCCCCTTCCTTCTCCATTCACAGAGCCATTTCCACCCCCCCCCCACCATCACCGTTTGCTGGTGTTCCCTCCCTCCCTTATCCACCTATTACCTCCTGTCTTTGGGACCGCACTCCCACCCCCTACCCCTCCCCTCCACCATTTCATTCGGGAATCTGCCGACATTATTTCATACCTTGATGAAGGACTCAAACCTGAAACGTTGGTAATGTATCTTTATCTCTGCTCTATAAAGGACACTGTTTGACCTGCTGAGTTTCTCCAGCGTTGTGTTTTTACTTCAATCACAGTGTCTGCAGATTTTCGTGTTTGACTTTTGGAATTACAGAAGGAATCAATATAGAGAGATGTGTGTGATGACCTGAGCCATGTTCACAACTCTGTGCAGTTTCCGTTCCATGAGGTGAGACATCTTGACAGGATGATTCAGTGGTGCACCTGTAGGGATTGTTAAAGGATCCATGTTGCCTCAGGTCAGAGGCGGAATGAACTCTCAATTTCTCCAGGCTTCTAATGAACTAGAGGCCAGATCCTCTGCAGACTTTCGTGGTTTACTGGAGGTGTTGAATCTCTTTCTTGGCCTTTGCATCGACGTGTATAGACCAGGACACGTGACTCAGGAACGTAAGGATGACCATTATCTCTGAAGCACTTTATCTTCAAAAACCATTTCTTCTTTCATCCTTCATTCTCTTGCAATATCATGAAAAATTCAACATGGAGAATGTTCGTATAGGAGAGAGAATTATCTGTGGCAGGCTGTGTTTTCATCCATCGATGCAGGAGGTTTAAGTGCGGAGTAAAGCTCCCCCTAAACCAGGGGTGGCCAACCTTTTAATTTTTAATTTAGACATACAGCATGGTAACAGGCCATTTTGGCCCATGAGTACATACGGTGGGTGTAGGTTAATTGGGCATCACGGACTTGTGAGTCTAAACTGTCCCATTGTCATAATAGGAAGGGGTAGATACTGAGCAAAGCTCCCTGTACACTCTGCCATAAATCGCACAGAAAGTGTTTATTCCTGTGCTACTTCAACAAACACTACCAGGTCAGAGACCACCTTGCTTAGTCAAGGGTAAAACTCCAGATTGTGGTGTCTCTCACTCCCTGGACAGATACAGAATCTTTAACAAAGTTGTAATGTGTGATTTCCCAATTGACTGCCCAATGCCCTGCTATGACTTCCTTATTACAACACTCTAGCACTTTGCTGCTGACATCAGGCTATTTGCTCCATGGTTCCCCATTTCCTCGCTCCCTCTTAACCCTTTTGACTCTGGCCATTTAAACCTTTCATAATGTATACTCTGGACTGGGTCCATGTGTAAACAACAGTACGAACACCAGTACGAACCAACTGGTAGTTAGGTATAAAACCAGTCACGGAAAACGGGGACATAGCGTTCCCTTCTGTTTTCTGTAGACAGTGGTGGTCCAACACCTTATCACCCTTGAGCAGTGTAGAACATTGTCGAATGACGCTGGGGGAATCTGGCAATCTGATGCCATCTTATCAAACTGTCCAATCCTAGATCCTAATGGACAATCCTGAAGCATTCCACACACTCGATCTGATAAACTCTTCATCCACTGAAGACATCCATGTGGAGACACTGCCTCAAGAAGGCAGCCAACATCATAAAGGTCCCCAACCCCTGGTCACAACCTTTCCTCACTGCACCCTTCGGCAGTAGGTATAGGAACCTGAAGTCCACCCCCTCTAGGTTCAGGAATGGTTTTTTTTTTCAACAGTGATCAGGTTTTCAAACCTCCCCTATAAACTATTCTGACACCAAAAAAAGCCCTGTTTTCACTGTTGAAACCACATTTTTTTCTTTCATTATGGATGACTCTGAATATTATCTGTTATGACAGCAAAAGACAGGAGCAGAATTAGGCTATTCAGGGCGTTGAGTTTGCCCTGCTGTCTAATCAAGAGCTGATCCATTTTCCCATGGATAATCATTTTTTTTACAAATACCCATTTGGCTGCAGAAAATAAGAATCTCACTGCATATGCACAATGTATATAACAATGAACTCCTTATCACTTATCATCGGAGATGCGTATGTCCATGTATAGGTGTGAAATAATTTCATAGAGGATGAATCAAGAATAAAGTTTTTTTTTAGACCTTCAGCATTTCAGCCCATGAGCCCGTGCACCCAATTGACATATTACCCCAGTACATTTTGAAGGGTTTGAGGAAACCGTAGCACCCGGGGAAACCCCACGCAGACACAGGGAGAACGTATAAAACTCCTTACAGACGGCATGGGATTTGAAGCCAGGTCCTGATCGCTGGTGCTTTCTCAGTGTTGTGGTAACCGTGCCGTCCAGTTTGGCCGGACTTTGGACTTTAGTGCCTGAATTTCAAGTTTTGTGTTTACATTTATTGTCACGTTTATTTTGTGTGCTATCCTGCAAGTTTATCTGTACCAAAGCACAGCAGGATAATACACAGTAGAGGGAGCAGTTTACAGTCAAAGATCCACTTGAACAGGGCAAGGTCAACGTGCACCTTGTATTCAGTAAATCAGCCATTCTCAACCTTTTTTTGTTTATGGACCCCGAGGTCTCTGCTCAAAGTTTATGGGCTCCCTTCCCTGTGACACCGTCAAGTTTTGGTTTCTTCTACCAACTACATCAAAAATGTTTGTTATGGGAGGTGAAAACAAAACCAGGCTTGTACATTAATGAGCTGCAGTGGGCCACTGTTGAGAATGGCTGCAAATATGTCTGATTAACCCTGTTCTGTTTTCCATGTTTTGAACACAAATGACTGGATCTCGTCACTCAGGGAATTTAGTGCAGTAAGACAGAGGTGTTGTGATTCCCGCTGCCCTCTCGATGTAAAGGACACCCCTCCCCCTGGGCACCTCACTGTTGTCCTTTGGCAATGCTTACCCCTTATCCAATATCACTCAAGCAGGTCATCTGCTTAGTTACCCCATTGCTGGTTGTTGGATCTACCTTTGCTCAAATTGATCACTGAATTTTCTTCTTTGCAACAGCCGCTACTACCTTTGGCATGTCCTAAGGTTGAGGAATATGTATTATTCATATTTTATTCAAGGGTCTTTTTCTTTGCTTATTTGTTAGATTAATTTCCAACTTGTGCTTCATATTCAAATGCAACTGGGTGAAGAATCACTTCAGGATTGGATCTCGGAAAGGAATTCCAGGCCAAGGGAAGAGCTGGCATTTACTTGTGAGTACCTTAAATCTCTGTTACACCTTGCTTATTGTATTAACTGGCTTCAAAGCCCTTCTTTCTGATGAAATTAACATTGAAACTGCAAAGTGCGATTTTCATCTGTTTAGATCACAAGATAAATGAACAGAAGTAGGCCATTTGGCCCTTTGAGTCTGCTCTGCCACTCCACCATGATCTAAACCATTCCTACATTTAGTTCCAATTTCTGGCCTTTTCTCCATATCCCTTGATACCCTGATTTGATACCTATCAATCTTCCCCCAATGATCCAGCCTCCACAGTTGGATGTAGCAACAAATCCACGATCCTTTGGCTAAATAAATTTCTCCTCATCTCTGTTTTAGTTCTAAGACTCTGCCCTCTTGTCCTGGCAGCTCTCTTTTCTCTGGTGAAGTTGGATTGCACCCTTCAAATATTCCGTCAGCTCCTCGAGGGAGTGCGCTTCATCCACTCCAAGGGCGTCATACACAGAGACCTGAAGGTAAGTTAAACCAGAAAGTCTGGAGATGCTCAGGTCGAGTGCAGCACACAAAAAAAACACTGGAGAAACTCAGCAGGTCTGCAATGCCTTGGGCCTGGAATAAGGAGTGAAGGGTAACCAATGTTTCGGGGCTGGTTTGGGCTGTGTGACCTGGTGTATTTCTCCAACATGTTTCTGCATTGACCTGAGTGTAAGTCAGCATCTTAAAAGCTCAGTGGAAGATAACAGCAGATAATGGTGAGGAAGAAGAGCCCACTCTACTCTTTATGCTAAAGCTGGATCTTTGGATCACCACACATTTGACCTCTTCAAGGCTGAATACAGGGTTAATGGTCAGATATTTTACAGTGTAGAGGTACATAGGGACCTTTGGGTCCAAATAGAAACATCTCCTGAGGTCGCCAGGCAGGTGGATAGGATAGTTAAGAAGGCCGAGGGGATGCTGGGCTTCGTTAGTCGGGGGATTGAGTTCAAGAGTCGAAAGGTCATGTTGCAACTTGACAAATCTCTGGTGAGATCACTCTTAGAAAATTGTGCTCCATTCCAATCACTTCATTATAGAATGTGGAAGATACGGAGAGGGTGCAGGGAAGATTTATCAGGATGATGCATAGATTGGAAAGTAAGTCTGGTGAGGCAACTAAGTCTATATCTCTGCAGACTCTCCATATCATCTGCACAATTTGCATTTCCACTCAATTTCATGTCAGCAAAGACTGCACTCTGTCCCCTCTTCCTAGTCATTTGTAAATATGAACAGTTGTGGGCCCAGCACCGACCCCAATGGCACCCTGCTCACCACCAATTGCCAACCAGAAAAAAAGTGCCCTGCACCCCCAAAATCTACTTTCTATTCTTTAACCAATCTTCTATCCATTTTTATACATCTCCCCCAATTCCATACATCCTTATCTTCAGTAAATGCGGCACCCTATCGAACGACTTCTGGAAATCCAGGTAAACAACGTCCACCTGCTCCCCTCGATCTCCTTCAAAGAATTCCAGTAAATTTGTCAAACAGGACCTGCATTCCAGGCACCCACCACTCTCTGTCTTTAAAAAAAACCCCAAAACAAACAAAAAAAAAACACCTCATCTCTGACATCCCCCCTCCTTAATATTTCCTCCATTCATCTGAACTGATGTCCTCTGGTATTTGCTATGGTCGTCCCAGGAAAAAGGAGCCGACTGTCTATCTAAACCCATCATAGTCCTCTATACTGCTATTAAATCACCTCACATCCTTCTGAAACAGTTTCTCCATTTTAATTTTTTCAACGTCCTACCCTTCAATATCCACAGAACCACCTTAGCTCTAAGGAGGGCAGTTTCATCTTCTTTAATTAAGTGATGGAGTTGGTCTCATGTTAAATTACACCTACTTTTGTATTTGCTAAGCAACCTCAAGGATTGAAACCTTGCTTTAGTTTCATAGTTATCATTTAGGAACCTCGCTCCATATTTATGGAAGAACAGTTGTCAGAAGTAAAATCTGCTTTCAAATAGTGACTCTTGCATGTTTTCAGGACATTTCAAAGTGCTTTACAGGCAACAAAATATTTTGTAAATTGTGGCACTTTGCTCAGCCAACCATCATTTAGAAAAAAAACTGTGATAATGACCTGCCCCTTTGCAAAATAATTTAGATTTCCTTCTTGTGACACAGAAGGAGGCCATTTTGCCCATCGGGTTTTTGCAAGCTCCCAGTCACCCCATTCCCCGACTCCGCATTTCCCTGCAATTTATCCTCCCTCACGGACCCATCGACTGATTCTTTTTGCCACTTGCAGGCGCAGCAGGCTGAATAACCTAACGGCATGTCATTGGGATGTGGGAGGAAAGGCAGACAGGGAGAACAGGCTGACTTCGCACGGTCAACACCCAAGATCAGCATGAACGCAGGGCCGTGGAGCTGCGGGTCAGCATCACTAACTGCTGCACCACTGTGCTGCCCTGCAAAGGGTTTAAATTAAAAATATATTTACAGCACGGTAGAAGCTGATTCTGGTCATTTTAACCTGTGGTGCCCAATTACATCCAATTGACTTATAACCCCCAGTGCGTTTCGAATGGTGGGAGGAAACCTACGCAGACATGGGGAGAACTTACAAACTCCTCACGGACAGCGCCAGATTCAATCCCGATCGCTGATGCTGTAACAGCATCACACTAACCTTGAAGTCTAGTAGGTTGTAAAATGGACTCACAGCTACTTTTGGCAGAAGGTGACCACTCGGCCCATTGAGCTGAAATGGTACCAAGACTAATTCCCCCTCTTGCCTGCTCTTAGTCCATGGTTTTCAAGGATCAATCTTGCTTGTCAAATAAAAGGAGAATTTGTTTCTGTCTCCCCTTGGTTGAGTAGATCCAAAACCTATCACTCCACTAAATGAAATATAAATGGCAGCTCGATGCTAACAATTAAATCTGCTCATCCTGGTTTAATATTAGATATAGTGACAAGGCCTTCTCTCTCAGGCTGGAAGGTAGCTTGAACATAGCAGTAAAGGTGTGTTCAATGCTGAGGCACATCCTCACCACCTCTTGACATTCAACTCTACCCGTTGCTCTTTCCCACGTGTTTGATTTCTATTACTCAGCATGAATAAAATCTGGAGGAAAAGCGGCTTTACTCTCTTATGTACTCAGGGACGTAAGCAGAAGGCCATTTGGCCCCTCATGCCTATGCTGCCCTATTCAGAGGTTCAGGCAAGTGGAAAGGTTGACGGGGTGTAAAAATCCAAAAGCCTCATTGGGCAGCACGGTTAGAGTAGCGGTTAGTGTGATGCTGTTACAGCGTCAGCGATTGGGACCTCGCGCTGTCTGTAAGGAATTTCTACGTTCTCCCTGTGTTTTGTAGATTTTCCCCAGTGGCTCCGGTTTCCTCCCACCCTTAAAAACATACCGGATGTTATGGGTCATTTGGGTGTAATTTGTTGGCAAGCGCTCGTGGACCGAAGTGGCCTAATATCCTGCTGTATGTCTAAGTTAAGTAAGTTAAGTTAAATTGAGGGAAGCAGTCAGGTTCTTTTTATTTTTTTCTCGAGTCAATGGGAGGCTGGGCATTACTGATTCAGAGGTGCAGGCCATCAAGGCTGAAATCGAGTCTATCCTGGGCTCTGGGTTCCTGCTGCTCGTCCAGGCCTTCCTCCACCTCCTCCAGCCGCTTGGCATAGTCCTGGTACCCACAGACAAAGCGCCAGAGCGGGGCAGGCAGGAGTTGCTGGGCTCGGCTGCGGGGATGGGCCCTGCGGACTGCCACCCGGCAGAGGTGGAGCAGAGATGGTGGCTCCCGGCACAAGGCTTGCAGGAACTCAAGGTGCCGGCGGGACTCCAAGCCTCGCAGGCCACCGGGTAGCTCTCCGCTGGTGCCGGAGATGCGAGGCGGGCAGGACAGGCTGAGCAGCTTGGCCAGCAACCGGCGGTGCTGTAAGTTGGGACGGCACTCCAGGAAGAGGGCAAGGGGGGTCTTGCCCAGCTCAGTGCGTAGGCCCAGGTTGGCCCCGTGCTCCAGCAACAAGTCCACCACATCCTCCCGGCCGCCAAAGCAGGCCTCATGGGCTGGTGACCTGCCTTGCCAGTCGCAGGCGTCCACAGACGCTCCTGCCGCCAGCAGCGCCCGCACGCAGTTCAGCCCAGCTCCCAGAAGCCGGCCAGCCTTGCCCGAGGCAGCGCCTACAGCCAGCTGGAGGGGTGTGCAGCCGCTGCCTGGCACCCGCGAGTCCACCCAGGCCCCCCGGCCCAGCAGCTCCTCGGCAACCCGCCAGTCCAGCAGCCCGCTGGCCATGTGCAGTGGCGTCATGCCGTGCTGGTCTTCAGCCTCCAGGTCAGCCCCGTGGCGAGCCAGCACAGCCACAGCCGGCCAGGCCCCCTGCTGAACGGCCAAGTGCAATGGTGTGTCCCGACATTCAGCACCGACTGTGGCGTTGACATCCACGCCATTCTGGCAGAGCAGGCGGAGGCAGGCCTCAGCCCGATTCTGCATGGATGCCATGGCCCTCTCGAACTTGGTCTTGGGGATGATCCACTCCTGGGCAATGTTCGGCCAGTGGGTGAGGATGAGGTGCAGCGGCCTTCGACCTCTGGCATCCCTAGGATAGACAGAGAGAGAGATCCCATCACCAGAATGAAGCAACATTTACTAACTTATACAGGTACTCCTCAACTTACAACTTACAACTGTAATTGGGTCCAAACGATCGGTCGTATCTTGAGATGGACTCGAGTTGGAATTTTGCCTGTGCGCCTGGAGTACTGAAGTCTTAAAGCAAACTTTTTAAATCGTATCTTTTTTTCATCATAGATTTAACCATAATAACTTCAACCTTCCTGAATTTGTCAACCAACCTTGGCAAATTTTTCCACCTTCTGATCCATGCTTACCTTGTTAGTCAGCGTCCCGGGGTCTGTAGGCTGGGCATGGCCATCTTGATTCCTGTGCGCATGCGTGAGTCTTCGGATGGCGCATGCGCGGTGGGTTTGCATATTGGAATTAATTTGGCATGCGCAGGAGTTAACCGCCCTAATGATATTGAATTTCCGCCCTTAACTCTCGCACATGTACCAACCGAACTCCAATACGTGAACCCACCTCGCATGCACTTACCAAAGACATGTGCACAGGGATCAAGATAGCTGCGCCCAGCCTACAGACCCCTGAGACGTCAAGTAACAAGGTAAGTACACACATTTGGCTCTTGCATGCCCTGTATCCCTGTTATAGTTTTTAAAATACAACATAAACAGCGTAAATTTTATATATTTTCTTTATATATATTTTTAAATTTTTGGTCCTATGTGCAGATGGATGTGTTGAATAGATGGCAAGTCAGGAGTACCTGTACCATATATGCTCATGTAATTGTCAAATGTTTTGGATCATAAAATGGAGAGGAAAGGTCAACTTTTTCACAGGAGCTCGTTAAAGGCATCAGGAACTTGGATGGCCAGGACTGTGTGATAACTCCATGGTCGGGGGCATTTGGGAGCTCAGATGGGCAGGCGGCTGGGGCGTCAGGACCTCCAGTGGGCAGGTGGCCATGGCGAAGGTCCGCTGTCGTGGCGTCCGAAGCTCAGAAGGCTGGGGCCAAAAATAAGGGGGTGGGGGGGGGAGTCGACTTTTACATGTAAAGCATGCAACTTTTGGGCCAAATGAAAGGGGAGTTTGACCATGACACGATATCGATGATTACACGAATATATACGATAAAACCATGAGACGAGCAGAATAGTTTCCACTGGCAGGCAAATCCAGAAATAGGGGACATTCAAGATTCCATTCTAGTCATGTAATAGCACAGAACATGTAATGAATAGTACATGAAATTGGCTTCTGCCTGCTGTAAGGTAGGCAATGAGTCATCATTAGTATTGCCCAACATAGTACGAGAGAAAGAGAAACAAAAGAGAGTCCCTTTAGAGTCACTGAGAGTCCGTGGATTGGTCTCCAGTTCTCCCGCAGCCTCTGCAGCTGGATAGACTCCTGTTTGATCCATTGGCCACCCAAGCTCCAGATCCAAACCTCCGACATAATCAGGAAGCCTTCAGGGCCCAAGGCCCCATTCAGTAGCCCTTCTTGCCCTCAGCATGCTCTCAAATCCCAGCTCTAATACCTCATTCCCATGATCCAGTCTCCAGTAGCCTTTCCAGGTCACCTATCCGCAAGTCACCTGCAGCCTGAGTGAGACCCTCAGTTGCTGAGACGGCCTGATTCGAACCCAGGTCTCTTGCACTATAAAAAGCATTATGCTAACTGTGCAGCCATTAATGTATGGGAGGTTTGGTGCCATTTCACCATCCTGTAGGGTCATCTCTGCTTCTCAACTGGGGGTGTACTTCACGTTTCTGGGGCCCTACATCGGACCTCTGCTCCCCCAGAGATTGGGCCGAGTTTGGCAATGTGTTCAGTATAGATGTTGTGGGCTGAAGAGCCGTTCCTGTTCTGTTTTATGTTCCGAAACCAGTTTCCATTGGAGAAGGGTCACCCACATCCAACAAGGGCAGGACAGATGCTCCCACTTACTTTGCCTCCAGATCCGCCTGATGCTGAATCAAGCATTCCAAGCTCTTCACCTTTCGATATACTGCGGCTAAGTGGATCGGAAGGATGGACAACCCCTGAGGATGATGGAAATCAGATTATTAATTGGAAAGCAAAACCAAAACTGCAAAACAAATACTCATCAGACTAGGTGGCATTTGATGGAGGCTGAAGGTTTTATATTAAAATTAAAATTTAGACATACAGGATGGAGATGCAATTTCCTTAGTTACGAGATGAATGAGGTTATAAAGGAAATAAAGTATGGTAATGCAAGATTTTAAGGTGATTGGCAAATGAACTAGAGGCATCAAAAATAAACTTTGTTCCTGTACACTGAACATCAGCGATTTAGAACATGGTGCCTGATCAGTGGTGGGTAGAGTGATAGAAACAGGCCCTTCAGCCCATCAGAGCTGTGTTAACATGCTCCCAACTGCATAACATCCATTTTTCCTCTTGCTTTCTCATCCCCCCTGCACACGAGGAGCAATTTACGAAAGCCAATTTATTTACAATGTGGTAGAAGACAATTCTGGCCATTTAAACCCATGCCATCCAATGAACTTACCAACCCCGTGCATTTTGGAGGGTGGGAGGAAACCGGAGTGCCCAGAGAAAACCCATGCAGACATGGGGAGAACATGCAAACTCCTTACAGACAGGGCCAGATTCAAACCCAGGTCTCTTGCCCTGTAAAAACGTTGCACTAATCATGCACCCAATTAACGTATGGGAGGAACCCCCCCCCCCCCCCACCAATGTGGTCACAAGAAGGTGCAAACTCTACACAGACTGCAACCAAGGTTAGGATTGAAGCTGGGCTCCCGAGCTGTGAGGCAGTGACTCTACCCCACTGTACCTCCCAATGAGGGACGGAGGATGGGGTGGGGGGGGAGGGGATTTCACTTGGGAATGGATAAATCTCGAAGGAAAAAATGTTCCAGAGATGTAAAGTGCTCTTTGAAAGGACCAGAATCAACTCAGTGAGCAAAATGGCCTCATTCTTTTGCTGTATTTTTTTTAGTCAACCTGCCTCTAAATGCATGGAAGGTCATTCTCTATACATGGGGTTTTACTGCCAAATGAGTGAGGGGAGGATCCCACGGTTCTTGAAACTAGCCATTCTCAACCTTACTTTCGTCTATGCCCCCCCCCCCCCCCCCCCCCAGGACTCTGCTCAGATTTTATGGGATCCCTTCCGTGTGAAGCCGATAAGTTTTGGTTTCTTCCACACTTCCCTCGTACCGATTACATAAAAATATTTATGTGACGGGAGGTGAAAATAAAACAAGGTTTTTAGTTAAATGTGCTGTGGGCCTCATTGAGAATACTGCTTTAAATTTCACCCCCCCCCCCCAACTCCTTTAAGCATGCAGATTCCAAGAAATCCCGATGAAATTATATTAGTAGACCATTCTTATGACTGATGGTTGAGACAATATCAAACTTTGAGCAGACGCTGTTCTTGCCTGAATTTGATAGATGAGCATCAGGGCACAGTTTCTCCACATGGTTATGGACTCGTTGACAGGATGCAGCTTCAGTAAGCTTGTAATCTGCTTTTGGTCATCTTTCATTATAGCGTCATAGAGTTTGGCGTGGAGATCATTGAACTCAGCTTGGCATTCACACATGCTGGTGAGTGCCCGATTCCACAGCAGCGGTTCCATGCAGAGTGAGCGTTCAACCGCAGAGCAGCTTCTGCTGGCAAGCTGGGAGCCAATAAGTAACTCGGGGGGGAGGGGGAGGTCCGCTCGTGCGGCAGAATGGGTATCCCCTCAGCTTCCCTTGCGCTTGAATGTGCAGCAAAGGGTTCCTGTTGGGAGTGACGCCAGGATGATTTTGATTAGTTTCAGGTTGCGATGGCAGCGGATTGTGACAGCGTGTCCACGTGTTCCAGGCGGAATTTTCGTTGCCCCCTCACCTTGAGTGGAATTTCAGAATCTTGACCACCCACAGTGATCTGGTGCCATTTGTCTGAGTTCACACTGATACCGGTTATGGTGAACTGGTCCAAATCTTTACATAACCAATTGAAACACAGAAATAGTGGAGGAACTCAGCAGGTCTCGCATTGTTCATTGGAGGTAAAGATATATAACCAACATTTCAGGTTTGAGCCCTTCCTCAAGGTACTTACCGTATATCTTATACACTCATACAGTGTATACTTATAGTATATCTGTCAAGCCTGAGCCCTTCCTCAAGGTACTTACAGTATATCTTATACACTCATACAGTGTATACTTATACAGTATATCTGACAGGCCTGAGCCCTTCCTCAAGATACTTACAGTATATCTGTCAGGCCTGAGCCTTTCCTCAAGGTACTTACAGTATATCTTATACACTTATACAATGTATATTTATACAGTATATCTGTCAGGCCTGAGCCCTTCCTCAAGGTACTTACAGTATATCTTATACATACAGTATATCTGTCAGGCCTGAGCCCTTCCTCAAGGTACTTACAGTATATCTTATACATACAGTATATCTGTAAGGCCTGAGGCCTTCTTCAAGGTACTTACAGTATATATTATACACTTATACAGTGTATACTTATACAGTATATCTTTACCTCCGACGGATGAAGTGAAACCTGCTGAGTTCCTCCAGTATTTCTGTGCTTTTGCTCCAATCACGGTGTCTACAGACTGCTGTGTTTCACCTCATAACCAATCAAGTTCATCATACCCACTGGAAAATTTTGGTTAAGCCACTTTGGAGTATTGCATCCAGTTCTGGTCACTGCATGGCAGGAAGGACGTGGCGGCATCAGAGAGGATGAAGATGGGAGCTTGCTGGGATGTTGTCTGGATTGGAGTGTGTGAGCTATCAGATTGGACAAATGAAGCATTGGAAGCTGAGGAAGTACGCATCACAGTTAGCACAATGAACCTTTCCAGCATCCTTCCTACAGCTGCGGTGCATGAGGTGTTTTTATTTATCTTTCCAACTTTGCACTAGTAACGATTGTCCAACCTCTAACTGCCCCTGTGATGGCTGTTGGAAAGAAACAATTCTTGAACCTAGAGGTGCTGGACTTCAGGCTCCTGTACCTTCTGCCTGAAGATAGCAGTGAGAAGAGGTTGCATTTGCCCACAGGCCAGACCAGGCAAGGACAGCCGATTTTCCTCCTGTATGATGTTCACATAACAGATGGGAATCTTTACAACAACTTGGTAGATTTATGGTTGCGAATACTAATTTTAGCTGTTTTTTAAAAAAAATATACAATTTCCATAGCGACCATGGTTAGATTTGAACTTGAGTCACTTTCTCCTGGTTTTTGGGATTCCACACAGCTAATATGAAAGCCAAGTGGCCTGTTGTACTGTGAGTGTCTGGAATCCTCAAATGTACAGAATTCTAGGCTTGACTCACAACTTGCTTTTTTTTAATGGTTACTTAAGAGAGATGGCCATCACAGACTGAACCAACATTTAATTGCCCTTCTTGTGTCAATGGAGGATTCCAAACCCCACTAATGCTGCCTGACCCTCTGAGTTCCTCCAGCAGATTGTATTTTACCTCTAATTACCCATCCATAATTGCCATTGAGGAGGTAGTGGGGAGCTGCCTTCTCGAACCACTGCAGTCCAAGTTGTGCGTTCACCCACAAGGCTGTTAGGGAAGGAGTTCCAGGGCTTTGATCCAGCAAGTGAAGGAACGGTGAGATATTCCCGTCAGGATAGGGTGTGGTGTGGAGGGCAACTTTCAGGGGATGGGGTTCCCTACACCTACTCCTCTTGTCCTTCTAGTGGGTAGAAAGGGTGGGGTTGGAAGATTCTTGGTGAGTTGCTGCAGTGCCCCCTGTAAATGGTCCAAACTGCTGAGAGATATGGTTAGTTCCTCACCCATTTTTTGGGTGATGAGGTCTGTTGTGCATCAACTTTGCTTTGATCACGATGAATGCAACTTATAAATAAATCTACTCGCACTATGTTGTGTTTAAGCCGAGAAACATCTTTCTTCATGCCCCTGACTTCCATGTTCGGATTGGGGATTTCGGTCTGGCTTGCAGCGACATCATCGAGACGTCGGACACTTGGAAATCCAAGACCAAAGGACCTTGTGAGTATCGGAGGTGGCAGACTCGTGTTTTCCTGTGGATAGCTCACTTTTCTGTTTGTGTGAGGATTAAACCCCAAAGCAAGAGCAGTTAAACATCTCACAATGCACAGTTAACACACTGTTACAGTGCCAGCCACCTGGGTTCAAAACCAGTGCTGTAAGGGGTTTGTTCATTTTCGCTGCGTGCATATGTTTTCTCCAGGTACTCTGGTTTCCTCCCACCCATCAAAACTTACTGGGGTTGTTGGTTAATTGGGTGGCACTGGCTTGTGGGCCAAAAGGCCCTGCCTGTAACCATGCTGTATATTTAAATTTAAAACTCGTATTTATCTCATTTTCTGTCTTGGAACATTGTGATAATTTAATTTATACTGTTGGTGTTAAGCTGCAGCAAGTAAGAATTCTGGTGCATGTGTACATTGGATATGAAAATTTTAACTCGTACACCTCTGTAATCCCTTCATTTGTAGTCTCTCTCCATTTAGATAATACTTTGCCCTTTGATTCCTTCCTTCTGACCACTACTTTCTTGTCTTTGTCCATCTGCCAAATATCTGCTCAACTGATCTATATCCTGTTGTAGGAGCAGATCTCATCACCCAACAAATGAACTTCCCACACCATGGGTGAGGAACTAACGTACCTCTCTTGTTAGTTCACAATATGTAGATTCTTTGTGAAGTTTGCACATTTTCCCACCCAAACAATGTATCAAACAAGAGACCAGTCATTTCACACTGAAGTGCATAGGAATTTATTTTTGTACAGTGGAGAAATTCTCTAGAATTTAATTTTTTAAAATTTTACTTACAACACAGTAGAAGCTGATTCTAGCCACTTAAACCCTTGCTGCCCAATTACACCCGAAAATAGCCTACAATCCCATACATTTGGGGAAACTAGAGCACCACATAAACATGGAGAGAACATATAAACTCTTTATAGTCAGCACCAAATTCTCTACCCTGGAAGTAGTAAAGGCGAGATCATCCCTAGTTAAATAGGGATATACATTTTTGAAAGAGTGGGACATTCTGGGCTTTGGGGAACTGGAGGAATTGAGCAGATCAGATCAGCCATGACTGTATTGAATTTCATAGTAGACAGGAGCTGAGTGGCCGATTCCTGTTTTTTGGGTGTTGTTTTAGTTCATTTCATTTTGCTGACCTTGTTCTTTGGAAACTCTGTTCACCTCTGACACCATTTTAGTTCCAGAATTGGCACATGATAACTTTCCAAACTCAACTCTCAAGTTCAGCAATTTCAGAAACTTGCTATTTGCAATAACACCACCCATAGAACCACTTCTATTGCTTCAGTTACCATCTCCATTGCTCTACATCTTAACATCTACTTATTTACTACACAGGTGAAGCTGATTCAGGCCATTGAAACTTGTTCTGCCCAATTAACCTTCCAACCCTGTATGTATCGGAAGGGTGAGAGGAAACCAGATCACCTGGAGAAAATCTATGCAGTCTTTGAGCAACCATCTGCTCTTGCGCACTCCTAGGAAGTTTGTGTCATATTTTGAAGTACTTTAGAACATAAGAAATAGGAGCAGGAGTCGGCCATTCAGCCTGTCGAGCCTGATGATGGACTTATCCCCATCTATTCAACCTGATCTTAAATATATTTGCTGAAGTCACCTCCACTACATCAATGGGCAGCAAATTCCACAGATTCACCACCTTCTGGGAAAAGCAGACCCTCCTCATCTCTGTCCTAAATCTACTACCCTGGATCTTGAGGCCGTGTCCCCTAGTTCTGGTCTCCCTCACCAATGGAAACAATGTATCTACCTCAGTCTTATCTAAGCCTTTCATAATTTTATGTTTTCATAGGATCCCCTCTCATTCTTCTAAATTGCAGTGAGTACAGTCCCAGACAACTAATCTCTACTCATTGGTCAACCCTCTGCCCCATCTCTGGAACCAACCTGGTGAACCTCCTCTAAATCTTTCCTCAACTAAGACCAGAACTCTACGCAGTACTCCAGATATGGTCTCACCAGTACCTTGTACAGTTGCAGCATAACCTCCCTGATCTTAAATTCAGTCACTCGAGCAATGAAGGCTTCTTGACAGCCTGCTACACCTGCAAACCAACCTTTTGCGATTCATGCACAAGCAATTCTTCTATGTCCTCTTTCCATCCAGATTCAAAACACACCTCAGGAGTTGGAACCTGTCTGTATGCCTCGCCAGAACAACTAGAAGGCTCCCAATACGATTTTAAGGTACACGTTTATTTTAAAACAGAGCTGTTATTTCATTGCTATTTATAATGCATGCATTTACCTGGTTGACATTCTAACAGCAAGAACTGCTGTCTCACAGTCGCAACAACCCAGGTCCAATCCTGACCTCCAATGCTGACTTTGTGAAGTTTGCACATTCTCCCACCCAAGCACTCCGGTTGCCTCCCACATCCCAGAGACATGCGGGTTAAAACATAGAACAGTACTGCACAGGAACAGGCCCACAAAGCTTGCCCTGAACATGTTGGATTCGTAGAGCAATTGGTCACTGTAAATTTACCTAGAATATGGGAGAGGAGTAGAATCTGGTGGGGAAAGAGTTCAATGGGACCGTGAGGAGAATAAATAGGTGGTTTAGTGTCAGTAAAGACCATGGCACAAGGTGAAACATGAAAATCTGCAGACATTGATTTTGCAGTTAGAAATGCTGGAGGAACCTAGGACTCACAGCGAGACCTGCTAAGTTCCTTCAGCAATTTTGTTTTTATTAAAACATTAACGCCACAGTCCACTATGTTGTGCTAACCTATAGAAACCTACTCCCCAACTCACATCCATAACCCTCTAATTTTCTTACTTATTCTGAGCTGTATTACTTTAGATTTTTACAGTTGGGGTATGAGATTGCAAGATATGTTTTAGGTTGAAGAGATCAAAACACTTAAATGCTTGAAAGATCTGAGAACAGGGCTCAGAGGATGAACATAGGTTGAAGGAATTGGACAACTCGGTGTTGTAATATGTATCTCTCTGCTCTTTCAGTCGGATATGTACAGTGTTGGCATCATTTTACTGGAACTCTTTCATCCATTTGGGACTGTAATGGAAAGGGCAACTGTTATCACAGCACTTCGAGAAGGCCACATCCCAGAGGACTTTGCGCGACAGTGGCCTGTACAGGCCAAATACATCAAGATGCTAACCAGCAAATTTGCCTCCCTCAGGCCAAGTGCAGATGAGATGTTGTCCTGTGAGCTCTTCTGTCCTCTCAAGGTGAGGGTCAAAACCTTGGCGCATTCCATGTTTTTGAATCTCTGCGGCAGGTACTTTGCATTCAGAATGCTTTGCCAACACTCTGAAAACCGTAATCCATTGAGGATGAGCAAATAAAATCTATGTCCTTTCTCAAACCAACACTGTGTTGAGGCTTCAGACTTAGAACATTACAGTACAGGCTCTTTGTCCCACGATGTTGTGCCAACCTATCTATACCTACCTTTTTTAAAAAAAAACAGAAACCCTCCTGACCTCATAATCCTCCATTTTTATTTCATCTACCTGCCTGCCTTAAGAGTTTTTTAAAAAAATATGTTCCAGCCTCCACCATCACCCCGGTAATGTATTCCAGGCACCCACAACTCCTTTTAAAAAAAACTTACCTCTACACTTTCCTTCCTTCATTCAGTACACATGTCCTCTGGTGGTTGTCTCTCCTGCCCTGGGGACAAGGTGCTGGCTGTCCACCCTATCTATGTCTCTCATAATCTTGTAGACCTCTCAAGTCACTTTCCAAACAGCATCAAGAGAGAAATTACCAGGCACATGAGGAAAGGATCCAAGGATGTTTTCAGAACTTTCTTGGAGAAAGTAATAACATCATCTCCCAGTCTCAGGAGTCCCTAGTTCACTCAGTTAGAGAAGGAGCACTGAGAAACCTGAATCCATGTATTGGGAGCATGCAGAACCCCAGGATTACCAACAGACATCTCACTCATGTCCAGATCACTATCCCATCAGCTATATCCTGAGTTCCTGTGAAAAAGGCTGTGATTTCTCATTGACCTCAAGCACCTCAGACGAGCAGAAACATAGCAAGGTCAAACCGTACATGCTGTTGTATAGGATGGCCTTGGAATTTCCACCTAAAATAAGTGATATCCTTTATAAGACACCACCCACCCCCCCAAAAAAAAATCAGGCACTTACTGCTGACCAGTGGATGCCGTTATAAAAACAAATCACAATATTTTAATAAGAAATGATCATTTAAAGGTTTAAATTTTATTTGGATATTTTAAAATAAACCAGTTGGCTCCTGTAAAAGGCCATTTAAAGCCTGTACAGAGTCGACGGCAATCGGACTGGGCGGATGGATCCTGCGGGGGAATGCTGAGACTTTGCAAATAACTAATTGGGCATGCGCTATTGTGTTGAAGATGGTGGCAGTGTTGCAACTTTTTTGTCAAGGTAAAAAATTTTCTTCTTTTTTTCTTTGGCTTGGCTTCGCGGACGAAGATTTATGGAGGGGGTAAAAGTCCACGTCAGCTGCAGGCTCGTTTGTGGCTGACAAGTCCGATGCGGGACAGGCAGACATGGTTGCAGCGGTTGCAGGGGAAAATTGGTTGGTTGGGGTTGGGTGTTGGGTTTTTCCTCCTTTGCCTTTTGTCAGTTTATATAGGATAGCCCCCTCATTTTAAGGTGAAATGTTTACGTTTCATGATCGTCCTATACAACGGTATACAAGTATGTCAAGGCTTGGTTTCTTCCGGACTTATACCACCTACATTAAAAAAAATCATTACGCAAGTTAAAAACAAGGACGTTATTTAAATGTGCTGTGGGCCCATTGAGTTGGCTGTCTAGCTGATAATGTATTCCTTAGTCAATGTCATCATCGGAGCTGAACAGCACAGGAAAAGATCCTTTGGACCACTGGGTCCACACCAAAAAAAATTGGCCAGAATTTTATTGTCGTTTGGATCTTGCTGTGCACAAATTGGGTGCGACATTTTAAAGCAAGCCTTTTTCAATGGCCCTCGACAGACCCCACTGGGGGGGGGCCCACAGCACATTTAAGTAAAAGCCTTTTCACTTCGTGTGACATTTTTTATGTAGTCAGAAGTATGGAGGAAACTAAAACTTGACTGCATTGCAGGGAAAAGGCCCCATAAACTTTGAGCAGAGTCCTGGTTTGGGAGGGGTGGGGCATAGCCAATAAAAGGTTGAGAATGGCTGATTTAAATCAGAAGCACTTGCCTCTTGGGGAATGGGGCAATTTCACATGGATTATTTGGCCAGCTTTTCTCTCGCATGGATTTAATGTCCCTAGAAATTTGAGAGCTCAAAACTATTTACAATGAGAAAATGAGTAAAACACGAAAGTTTGCAGACACTGTGGTTGAAGTAAAAACACAATACTGGCGAAACTCAGTAGGTCAAACAGTGGACTTTATGTAGCAAAGATAAAGATACAGAACCAATATTTCAGGCTTGAGCTCTTCAAGGTAAATGAGAACCTGGACTTGAATTCTAAAAGCTCCATGATGTCTGCATTTTGTTTCACTGGTTTTCTTCTCTTCCTCCTACACACAGGTCACTCCAGAACAGAAATTAGTGACCCAGGAACAAGAAATTAAATGTTTACAACAGAAAGTGGTCGACCAGGAAGAAGAAATCCGACAGCTCAAGGAACAAGTCAAGTTACTGGCCAGGGAGAGGGGAAGCATCCAGAGACCTTCACAATTTCCCAGAGAAATTCTCTAATTTTGCATCCTTGCCACCTAAATTTACTTGAATGCCTTGTATATCATAATGCTGTGCATGGTTTGAATGTATGGGTTTATTTAACTGAACTGATGTGATGGATTAAAAATCAAAATGATTGATTAGTCAAATTTATAGTTATCTGATTGTACAAGTACAACCTGACAAATCAGCATTCTCCGATCCTCTGTGGAAAACATGCTGACACACAACCAGACATGACACACATAAACAATACATTTGCAGGACTAGTATTTCATATTTACAAATAAATACATAGATCTTGTTTCATATGTGTCTCAGATGGTTAGTGTGAGTTCCTTTAATTGTTCCTCGAACACTAAATGAAATAATAAACTTGAAGATTGTGTCTTCAAATCCCACTCCAGAGATTTGAGCAAAGTCAAGTGTTTTAATAAATGCAGAGTTACTTTATGTGATAGTAAAATTCTTGCATTGAATATGTCTTATAAATTAACATCAGCTGTGCACTCACCTCCAGTCAGGTGACAGGTCTAAGCCTTACTGCAAAGGCAAACACTACATCTTGGTCAACACTGCAGGAAGGAGAAGACAGTCTACTGGAAGAACTCCGCTGGTCAAGCAGAGTCAGTGGGAGAAAAGAATTGTTGACGTTTTGGGTCGGGGTCCTTCCTTGCGATAGGATGCTCCATGACCCCCTGAGTTTCTCCAGCAGACTGTTTTCAAATCAGTCCAGAAAGGTAGCATGTCAAAGGTGCCATCTTGCAGACAAAATACTTGATGGATTGGAGACTGATGCCCATGATGGCTCTGGCCGAGTTCACAACTCTCTCGTTTTTTTCCTTCCTGTCCTGTGCATTTGGTACTTCCATATGAGACAGTGATGCCTCAAGTGAAAATGCCCTCTATGGTTCATCTGTAGAAATTTGCAAGTTTCTTTGGTGACATACCAAATTTCTTCAGAAGTAAAACACGAAAATCTACAGATACCATGGTTGAAGTATAAAAAAACCCACAAAGCTGGAGAAACTCAGCTGGTCAGTGTCCTTTATATAGCAAAGGTAAAAATGCATAACCAACGTTTTGGGCTTGACCCTTCATCAAGGTAACTGATGAAACCCTATACGTCGGTTAAGTATTTTTACCTTTAACAACCATATAACATTTACAATACAGAAACAGGCCATCTCGGCACTTCTAGTCCGCACCGATTTATGTGAAACTCCACTAATTCCACCTACCTGCTCCCTGCCCATAACCCTCCTACCCCCTCACATCCATGTACTCATCCAACCTCCTCTTAAATGACAAAATTGACCCTGCAGCAACCACCTTCTTCCGGAAGGTCGTTCCACTCAGCCACCCCTTTTATCTTTGCTCTATAAAGGACACTGTGCTGCTGTGTTTCTCCAGCATTGTGTTTATTTCATTACACTTGCTATATAAAAAGACACTGACCAGCTGAATTTCATCAGCTTTGTGTTTTTATCAAATTTTTTCACATTCCTCACGAAGTACAGCCACTGGTGAGCCTTCTTTGTGATTGCATCAACATGGAGGTCCCAGAGATGTTGACACCCAAGAACTTGAAGTTCTCAACTCTTTCCACTGCTGACCCCTCGATGAGGACTGGTTCGTGTTCTGATTTCCCCTTCATGAGGTCCACAATCAGATCCTTAGTTTTGCTAACTTAGAGTGCAAGGTTGTGTAACCACTCAACCAGATGATCTATCTCCCTCCTGTATGCTTCCTCATAGCAGTCTGTGGTTCTGCCAACAACTATGGTGTCTGCACTTTCCACATCCCAAAGACACGCAGGGAGATTAATAGGCTGTCATATTACCTCTGGCATAGCTGGGTGGCAGGAGAAGTAGCAGTGATTGCTAAGAAGTGAAGGATTATAGGGAATTGAGGAATGTGACAAATAGGATTGATGGCTGACACTTTTACTTTTTTCTACCTTGTCAGAGAATTTAAATTGGAGATCCAGCATGGTAACTTCCAGCCCACAAGCCTGCACTTCCCAATTAAACCCACATGACCAATTAACCTAATAAACCCGTCTCTTTTGAACGTGGGAGAAAACTGGAGCACGCAGAGGAAATCCAGTCACAGGGAGAATGTACAAACTCTTTATAGACCGCAGCAGATTCAAACAAATGAAATTTCAATCATAGCCTTTAAAAATATTTAATGTATTTTAAATAGGTACTTCCTCATATGTAAATATTAATTACAGAAGACTACAGGAGAGGCTTTAGCCATGACACCTACTTGAATTGTTTCAATGCTAGGTTAAAGCATGCCAGATTCTCACAGCATTTCATCCATCGTTGGATGTTAGCTGGGACGCCTGCAAGCTCCGTCGCCTGCAAGGCACCGTACAGCACCACATCAGCTAACGTCAGATCATGTCCCACCACCCAAGGGCTCTTGGCAAGGGCAGAGTTGAGGCAGCGCAGCACCGTTGCTTTCTCCTGTTTGCTTCCTTTTTTGAGTTGGAAGATGGCAATGTCCACCCAGTTATCGATCTGCGTTGCAGTCACTGCATTGTACGTGTGGCCCAGCAGTGCGAAAAGGAAGCGGGCAATGTTTCCCTCGCCTTCGATAGAGCACATGCTCTGGATGTTGAACTTCATCTGAGGTTTGGGTACTGCCAAAACAAGTAATAAGAAAAATAACTCACATGCAGCAGATCCACCCAAGTCAGGTGGGCTAATGCCACACCAAATTGTTCATTGTTATCTAATGGTTACACTGACAAATAGTGGAGCTGACATAAGAACGAAGACTATACCATTCAGCCCTTCATCCTGAAATAGCCCCAATTTCCTTACTATCTAACACTGAGTATATAAGTGGAAGGTCATGTTGTAGTTATACAAGATGTTGGTGAGGCCCCATTTGGACTATCGTGTTCAGTTTTGTCCACTGTGCTACTGGAACTATGTTGTCAAACAGAGGATGTTGCCAGGTCTCGGAGGGCCTGGGCTGAAGGGAGAGGTTGAGCAGGCTGGGGCTTTATTCCATACAGCACAGGAAGAGGAGGGGTAATCTCTTAAGGTATATAAAATCATATCAGGTGAACACTAGGAGCCTTTGGCCCAGAGCAGGGGAATTATTAACCTGAGGAAATAGGTTTAAGGTGAAGGGGAGAGATTTAACAGAAACCTGAACCTTTTTTTGGTTATGGTGCCCCCCCCACCGCCACCTCAAGGACTCTGGTCAAAGTTTATGGGCTCCCTTCCTCGTGAAGCAGTCAAGTTTTGGTTTCTGCTGTACTTCTCCCCAACCGATGACATTAAGAAAACATTTAAAAATATTTATCTTACACAAGGACAGCATGACATCAATTATAAATGCAAGATATGGACTGGTTCAGTATAATTTTTTTTTTACACCAATTATATCTTACCACACGAAAGCTTCACAGATTAAAAGCCAAAATTTCAGAGCTGTGTTTCAGGTGTGGGTCTGAGGAACTTTTCTACATGCCACATGGTTGTGCGTAAATGTGAGACCATTTTGGTAAGAAATCGCAGAAAGATTAACCAGAATAACAGGAGTGGCCTTCACGGGCGACCCAGAGCTCGATCTACTAGGAAATGTCATGGAAGTAAGCGACAAATTGACCAATTATAAAATCTCATTTATAAAAATAGCACTGGCGGTAGCAAAAATAAATGTATCGCAATCACTTGGAAGTCTCCCCTCTACTCAGAGCATGATGGACTGTGGAAATTAACAGCAGTATACCTATGGGGAAGAAATCTCATGCAACTTAAAGAATAAATATGGCACTTTTGTAAAGGTCTGGCAGCTATACCTGGACCACATAGGGGCCCAGATACAGTAATAAAAAGGAACAAAAAAAGGTTTTAAAACTGTTATATATACAAAAACGTCATTTCCCCAACTGTATATACTTAAAATATATATAAGCTCGGATAGTGAACAGATCTGCATATATGGAAGGGAGGGAGGGACTGCTTTGTTTTTGTTTGTTGTGTTTTTGACCAAAAGTTTAATATATTGTATATTTAAAATGTTATTATATATTTTTTGGAAAAAAAATTTAAAAAAAGTTCATTGGCCTCAATAGAAGTTTGTTTGACTAAGAGAATGGATGGCAAACTGGATCTTTTTAAATCTTTTTTTTGGTTGGCAAGAGCAGGGTCCCCACAGGAATCAGGGTCTCCTCTCAATGTATTACAATTTTTAATCAATGACTAGGAAAATGGCACAAAAGTTTGCTGATTTGCTACAAAGGTGTGAAGAGGTCACAAGGAAATTAGAAAGAAATATAGACAGGTGGAGTTCAAATGCAAGGAGATGTGAAATTGTCCATTCTGGCCAACAAAAATAAAAGCAAGGTATGAGAGAGTGTAGCTCTTGAAATGCAACGGGATCTAGGTGTTCGAGAGCACAATTCTCAAAAGGATGACAGGTTGGTATTCAAGTAATTAGGAAAACTCACAGCATGTTGTTTATTGAGAGGGGAAATGAGAACAAAAATAGAGAGATGCATCAAAATTTTTAGTTGCTTTCCAGCAATCCTTTTTCCTCTGATTTCCTCGTTTCCCACTCTTGAATATACTCTGTAGCTGAGCGCCCACAGCCGTTTCAATGTAGCTTTTCCCAAGCCCAGATCTCTAGAGGGCATTTACGCAAACCCATCATGGATCCAAGATGACAGTTAATCTGATTATCCAAATACTACAAGAAACTGCAAGGGGTTGTGTTAGTGGCACAGGCCATAACACAGATTCTCCTCCCCTCCATCAATTCCATCTACAACTTCCACTGCCTTGGAAAAGCAGCTAACATATTAAAAACTCATCCCAGCCCAGCCACACTCCCTTTTCCCACCTCCTGTCAGGAAGAAGATTCACATGTGATACCATCAGATTTGAGGACAATTTCTTTCCCACCTTTATCAGATTGCTGAATGTCCCTCAAAATAGTTACATTGTGCTGCCTCTGCTCTGTATGTACCAAGGGATCTCTCTCTGCAAATCAATCCTGTGTTTTACTTGTTTGTACTATGTACGTCGAGTGGGACTGTTCACCAACCAATCTCTATCACTGGATGCGACAATAAACAAACTTTTAACATTATAGAAATGTTAATATTTCTGTAATGAGCTTCATTTGGCTACAGAATTAATGCAAAATTGTAAACCTCCACAACTCAGTTTTTCAAGCAATCTCCGCAAATGCTCGTATTTTTTCCTCACCGTCCTTCCAAACAAGAGTGAAACCGAGCTGATATTCCTGTCTGGATCGACAAGCGCCTTCATTTCCCAGACAGTTCCAGCACTGGGAGGGAATGTTTTGAATGGAGGAGTGCACGTGCACAGAGGACAGCACCCGGTATCGTTCACACAGCAGCTTGTGCAGGACCAACAGTGGCAGCAGTACCTCAGATGGGTTGGCATTGATGACAATGTCTCTGAGGACACCAGAATTCTAAAGCAAAATGTAATGACATTTGTGAATATTACACAATGCAGATGCAGAACATTGAAACACAAAGCAAGGCCTTTACCCCTTCAGATCAACTGCTGGCACTTTATCCCAAATGAATAGCATCTTAACTCCTTTTTCCTCATCTTTGCTCCATGCACTTTGAAATCATTACGCAATAAAAATACAGAAAGATCAGCCATGAAAATTTAATTGACCCAGCAAAACCTGCTTTTCTGCATTTGATTGTTCCAGAAATACTGGTAGAGGTATGGAACCTTCTTCAGCTTATCTATTGCAGCAACAAGTACAAAGCCTATAACTACATGTAAAAAAACCCTCAGACTACAATTTTAGAAATATTAGTTTGCTACCTCGACCAATTATATATTGGCTATAAAAACAGCAAAAGGTAATAAGTAGAGTACACTGACTGAACCTGCAGTATGATTAGAATCATACTTGTGAACTTGTAATACAGAATAAAAAGTAGAAATATGTTGGGAGATGCCAATCTCTGATTATCAAGGATTTTTTTTTTTAAGAACTACAAAAAAGGGGACTGGTGGGTTATGGAGAGGGAGCAGGAGGTGGGACGAGTGAAGTTCACTAGATGGGCTGTAATGGCCTGTTTCTGTACTGTAAATTGTTATATGGTTACAAATCTTTAATAGGAAAGACAGTAGGATTGTTTGCCAAGTGAAGTTTTAATTGAAGTACTATATTATTAAACTAAACAAGAAATCTACAGATGCTGGTGTCTAGTACAGGAAAACATCTGAGGTCGGCATCCCTCAAGAAGACTTAGCAGCCAAATGGAGATAAAGAAGTAATCTGCATTATTAAAATATACAATAACACCATAGCCAGGGCTATCAAAGTAGATTCAAAGTTTCATAAGAAAAGCATGATTCCTGGTAGGAATGGAAGTGACCTTGGTCCTCTTATTTGGGGAAGGTAAACCGGCCAGAATAGCAGAAAGAGGAGAAAGTTAATGCAGTAACCATGAGAAAATACATACATTCAGGTGGGAGGAATGAAATGATGAAAAATGGCAAAAGAGTAAGGCAAAAAGGTTGCTGTCTGTTCTCCCATGTCTGCATAGAATTCCTTCAGGTGCTCTGGTTTCCTCCCACTCTCCAAAACATACAGGGTTTATAGGTCAATTGGCAATATTTGAACTGCACAGACTCGTAGGTCAGAAGGGCCTGTTATGGCGTTGTATGCCTAGATTTTTTTAAAATCAAAAATGTATCATTTTTGACAATCCTTAGAACCTTACTGCTTAAAATGGTGGAGGTTTGGGATGGTACAGTACCTTGAGTCTCTATGAAGAAACATCCAGAAATAATACTTAAAATGAATGGCATGCGTAATATCCCAGGCATTGCCTAACCCACCTCTGGAAGAGTCACATTAAGCACCTCAAAATTCACAGGACGAGACTGACAGAAAGTCATGCTCAACGCTGAGGGAATTCCAAGAAAATAACTGCCAAAAAAAACCTGAAAGTCACTGACCATTGTGCAAATTCTTCATCGAATTCATATTTAACCACATGCTCATTTATCCCATCAAGTTCAGGTTCGTACTTACCTTTCCCAGTACAGAATCTAAGCTAATTGCAGTCTGATTTGATGGTTCAGAGCAGGCATGGTTGATTTCTGCAACATCTAGGTCAGCATCTGGAGTGAGGACCGTCTTTGAGAGACCATCAACGACAGCCTTCAACTCATACAAACGATTCAGAATATCAGTCTGTCTTGATTCCAAATTCAAGAGCTCTGGAGACTCATTCCCATTCTGAAAACCAAACAATGAATACACGTGTTTATGCCGAGTTGGCTATGTGCTAATTACTTGTCACATTTCCTGACGTCGTGACAGTGTTCCAAAGTTAGCTGCAAATTGAATTGGTGATAATGTTCGACCTTCATAGTCGAAGATGACCATGGCTTCAAAGTCATTGGGTTGAAGTCATGACTTGCGCTTGACTTGGATTAAAGTGAGGGAGAGTTGCGCAGGCCTATCTGGATTAAGTGGCAAGGCAGTCGAGACAGCTGGAGACAGGTCAAGATGCAGTGGATGGCTAGCAGTGTTCTGTGTGTGTCTCACTGTGCCCTCTTAGCGCTCCACGACGCATTGCTGAGAATTGCCTTTCTGCCCGTTGAACCAGTGGTTTCTTCAGCACAGTCCGCCAAATCCAGGCTTCACACACTAGGTAGACAACCCCGGAGTGCTCGCAAGCCTCCCCACCCTTCGTTGGGCATCCTCACCCGCCATTGGGAGATGTTTCCTCTTCCGCCTGCTCCGCCATTGGGATGACCACCTAGTGATGTAATAGTGACACCACTCCCTCACTTGTTTTCGCCCGCTGGCTGAAGCAGTTTCCAGGGTGTGGTATGAGGAGCCAACAAGTGAGAGATTTAGGAGATGAGTGAGGTCCACCATCCCCACCGTAGTGAGGCGCAGCTAACAGCACCAAATGTACTCCCTCTCCTCAGAGCTCCCTCCACACCCCTACTCCTCAGAGCTCCCTCCACACCTTGTCTAAGATTAACCTAGTTTAGCCAGAGCAGACTTGTGTCCCGTTTTTTACCAAAATATTGACTTTTGTCTCGGAGATCTTGCATCCAAACAGGAGAACGGATCTCTGAGCAGGGAAAGACAAAAGCTGTATGCTGGAGAAACCCAGTGGGTGGGAAAGGCCCACAGGAGAAAGGAACCTCAGGATTACATGTAAACCTGACGTTCATATTTCAGGTCGGGAAAGTTGGAAACGCTGAGAGTCCTGGAGACTCGGCCGAGGTGTCTAGTTTCCAGGGCCAAGGCCCCTTGAGTCCGGCTCGGCCCCGTGGAAAATTCCTGGCGCCCGCTTCCCCTCCGGGATCACCCCCAAAACCAAGAGCCCCGCACCTGAGCGTCCACGGCGGGCCCGTGAACGTTGGCCAACTTGTACATGCAGCTGGGCAGCTCCGCCGCGCCTTCGCCCAGGCCGAAAGGCTTCACCCGGTACATCTGCTCCCGCTGACAGACCGCACCGTGAGCGCCGGCCGGAACCCTCAGCAGCCGCTTGGCCCCGCCTTTCCTTCACTTCCTCCCCACCCCTCATTGGCCGGTGGTGGCCCGCGTCGCGATTCCGTTTGGACAATAGGGGTGTCAATCAAATGAATCACGGCATAGATAAAATGATTTAGAATAGAAGTAAACTATATCATCCAGTTTATGTTCATTGAAACTAATATTTTTAGGGATAGGTAAATGATAGTCCCCCGGCCTCTCTCAGGCCTGATGTTGGAGATGGTCTTGGTAGGACTACAAGTCCCAGAGGGCAGTTCGCCGCGACGCGCTGCCGAGTCGTCTTGAAGGCGCCGTGGAGAGCGGAGCGGCTCCGGCTTGGCGCGTGTTCGGCGCCCAGTGGCCTTTGGCCAGAGGGGCGATGGAAGGCTGGTGAGTTGGGCAGCGGGCGGGGCTGGGGCTGGGGCTGGGGCTGGGGCTGGGGCTGGGGCTGGGGCTGGGGCTGGGGCTGGGGCTGGGGCTGGGGCTGGGGCTGGGGCTGGAGCTGGAGCTGGAGTGTCGCAAGAGCCGTTATTGGAATGGCTCCACCTGAAATACATTTGAAAAGATATCAAAACTTTCTTTACAATAGGTTTCTAAAGATGGACAAGACCAACACACATATTTCCATGGAGCAATATCCGATTTGCATCTGTCACAATATTAGAAAAGAAACAAGCCAGCTGATTTTTGGACACATGAACACGATGCACCACTTTGAATTGGATGAATGAATGTCGGGCACATATTGAAGATGTATTCACCAGTTTAAGAATCTGTGCCTCACTCCTGTGCTAACATACCTGTCCATGGCCTCATACACTGGCAAACCAGGGCCATCCGTAAATTGGAGGAGCAACACCTCATATTCCATCTGGATGCTCTCCAACTGCATGACGTTAACGTCGACATACCCGGTTTCTGGTGGACCACACGCCATTCTCTCTTTTTTCCCCATCCCTCTGTTGCCTTTCCTCTCTTGTGTGGGATGATTTTCAGAAATTAGATTGAAAGAATTTGGAGCGGATTTGATTGAGGTATCAGATAATGGACTGGAGTGGGGCACAAATTCTTAAACTGGTGAATACATCTTCAATAGATGCCTGACATTCATTAATCCAATTCAAAATGCTGCATCGTGTTCATGTGTCCAAAAATCAGCTGGCTTGTTTCTTTTCTAATATTGTGACAGTTGCAAATCTGATATTGCTCCATGGAAATATGTGTGTTGGTCTTGTCCATCTTTAGAAACCTATTGTAAAGAAATTTTTGATATCTTTTCAAATGTATTTCAGGTGGAGCTATGACCCAGTCTAATAACTGCTCTTTTTTGGGGTTATTGACCCAGACAAGGGGAGTTTTTCTGTACCTGTGCAACGGGTTGTGGCTTTCTCTACATTGTTGACTCAAAGAGCCATCTATTTCGAATGGAAAGACTCTAGACCTTCAACAGTGTTTCAGTGGTTTTCTCATGTCCTGTTTAAGTTTAGAAAAAATTGGATATCATGTATTTGAGTCATCAGTGAAATTTGAAGATACATGGCGACCTTTTATATCTTACTTTCATTTGATGGAAATGTTTATAATGTGATTAGATGTACTCACTCTTTGTTTTTTGAATCACGGTTTGACTCAAAAGCTACAAAGTATACGTAGTCCTCGGGATAAGCTGCTCAGGTGTTTTTTTTTGGTTAATTTTCTTTTATAGAGTAGGTTAGGTGGGTTTTTATATATATATTTTCAGTTTTGTTCCCTTTTCTTCATTGTACTGTATTTATTATAAAAACCAATAAGAAAGATTGATAAAGAAAGGAGCGTGGCACAGAATAGCATTAACCATGGTTGGTAAACCTGATCCGAGTCCTGAGACCCAGTTCTTTTCAAGGCTAATCAAACAAGAACCTTGCATGTTGGGCACCAACTGCTCACCAGTTCCAATGAAAGGTGATTTACCTGAAGTATTAACCTTGTTTTTTCTTCCACAAATGGCCTGCTGAATATTTCCATCATTGGTTTTATTTAAATACTGTCAATATTTTTTGTTGAAGCCAAAGGTGGCCAAACTGCAGCCCCTGGGCCAACCGTGGCCCATTGGCTATTTTTTAAGAAAAACGAATGGCGCTGCTGCTGGTGCGGACCCCGGAGAGCAGGGGAGCAAAGACTCAGCGCTCCTGAGAGGTCAGTCCGCCCAGTTCAGCCTTTAAACGGCCTGTTAAAGGTTGAAAACTGCCGGGTTTAATATTGTTTGGCCCTTGACTCATATTTTTCTGTATGTGGCCCACAACCAAAAATGTTTGGCCATCCCTGGTTTAAACTATAGCTGAAGTTGCTGAATTGATGCAGAGTGGGGCACACACCAACGCCCACCACGTTTGTACTTGAGTTTCTTTTTGTGTCTGTTAACTATTCTTGTGACTGATGTCAATACCTTGCATGTGTTTTCTGGGTGTGTTTCAGTGATGCTTTGTTTTCTGTGGATTTAGCTTGGAACCTGCAAGGGAAATCAAGGCAATTGATCGAAAGTCTGTGCACCAGATTTGTTCAGGACAGGTTGTGCTGAGCCTCTGCACGGCTGTAAAAGAACTGGTGGAAAATAGTATAGATGCTGGAGCTACTAACATCGGTGAGGACAAAATGAACATTATATTTTCATCAGTGCTTATTTATGCATTTCTTTTCAAACAGCTTGTGCAGGCGTGATAGGCCAATTAGGTTCAACCTGTATCGTTCTGTGATATTTTTAAAAAAAATTCATAGGTTCTTGAGACATTAGTTATACTTTAATGACTTGAGGCAAATTCCACAACAGTTTGTACTTGCTCAGCCATTTCAATGATGAAATTCCTCAAGGCACATTATAAAAAGATGGCTATTTTGAAGGGGAACTGAACAGTGCAACCAAAAATTGTTAGGGCCTCTGTTCTCACACACACACACACACACACACACACACACACATCTGTGTATATATGTCATTGTAATAAAACAATGTCATATTACATGGAGGCCTGAGATGGGTGTATCACTGTTGTTCTGTTTCCTGCTGCCTGCTTGCATGTCTGGAGCATCAAGAGTGATGTTCCTCTGCTGTCTCTGGGCTTGTGAAGAGCTTCTTCCAATGCTGCTTTGCTTTCTTGGGCTCATATTGAACTGGGTTTGGCCACTTGTTTTTATTTTGAATGAACATTGATGCACAGGAATGTAACTAATTGAGATGTCCCTGGTGCGAGTTCAACATTTTTTGAATTTTTGAACTTCATATCTTCATATGACCTTAAAGGTAAAAGTGTCGCATACTAGATGAATACATTAATTGCAAATATTTTGCATTATTGCTGAGTGTACATGATGATGCATTTGCTTTCCTGCTATCAGTGCAACTCTTGAGTAGAAGGCACATGACTAGATGTCTGATCGATTTATTTATTTAGGGTTAATTACTGCTGTTAAATATTTATATTCGGAGCAATTGACTTCTTAGTAAATTTATGCCTCTCTTGTGTGGGATGTTTTTCAGAAATTAGATTGAAAGAATTTGGAGCGGATTTGATTGAGGTATCAGATAATGGAGATGGAGTGGAGGAGAAAAACTTTGAAGGGCTAAGTAAGTTTTTATTTCTTTCATAGGTTGATGAGCTTTTAGCCATGATGTCTTCAAAGTTAGGAAGGGGTTCTGCAAGAATATAAATAAATATGAATGATGCAATATGTGTTCATGTACATTGATGAACTCAGTTTAATATTGTACTAATTGAGCAAGCAGTTCTATTTTGATCTGAAGTCAACCTGGACTAATATTAAAAGTGATAAGTTTTGAACATTTTGAATTCAGTGCTAGGTAATCACAGGTGATAAATGTCCCAAGTTGAAACAAGATATTGAAACAATCTAATTATAACTATTCTATTTTAGCCATAGAAGCATCTTGAGCTTGTCCTACCATTTAGTGAGATCATGGCTTTTTTGTGACTTTTCTCCGTACTTCAACCTTTGCTTAATTTTTTTTGTTAAATCTATTTATTTGCAATTTGCCAAGGGTATAATGTTTTTGAAATTTATTATACCTTTTGCTTGTATAAACATTTACAGCTTCACTTCTGAAAAGCTTGATTTTAAGGTTTAATTCCTGACTCATCGTGTTCAAGGAAAACATCTTCTTTGTCTTCCAAGCTCTTAGTATTTTTTAAAACTCTTAGATCAAGTCATCCTTCTCCCAATAAATTCCAGTCCCTATTTGTGTAAGCTCTCTTTATAATTTAACCATTAGAATCCAAGTATCTTCTTTATAAATTTGCTCCAATTCCATTACAGTAAATGCTTTCTAAGGTATAGTGCTCAGAACTCCTCACAATCCTTCAACTTTATGTAGCTGTTGCAAGCTTCTCCTTTGCATTTTGACATTAAGAATTCTATTTAAATTTCACAAGACATGAGAAAAATGTTAAAATTGGTCTGATGAGCCTTTCATTTAGTGTGGAGGTGTTTAGGTAACCTTTACTCTGGGTTCAAATGCTTTTCTTAGACCGATGGTGTATTATACTAACCATAAAGTTGGCCAAGATCCCCTATTTTGTGTTCAAATTCATTTAAAATACAAATTAAAAGTCCATAGAATAATGTTTCTTAGGTGTTGGCTTTTAATAATTATTGATATTGAAATGCAAGCTATGTAAACATAGTACAGTATGTGGCAAATTTACAGATCTATAAATTTACAAATCTACATTTATTCATTTTGTTAAAGCATTGAAGTATTACACGTCCAAGCTACAGAATTTTTCTGACCTCTTGCATGTTGAGACATTTGGATTTAGAGGTGAAGCTTTGAGCTCCTTGTGTGCCCTGAGGTATAGTGATACCACTTTCAAAATTTTCATTTGTGTGGTACTGTGTGTCGATTCTGGAGTAGACATTATTAATTGTTATATTCACAGATTTCCCTTGGAAAATAGTGTGAAGTTGTGCAAAGGTTTAGAGGTTAATTAACCTACTTGCAGGCACCGACTTGAACATTGCTTCCATGGGTATCATCATGTTTATACCGACTGATAGTCATTAGTTTAATATGAAAGAAGGGCTTCTGCTTCCAGAGATCAAGGAAAGGGTGGCAAGAACTTGCAGAAGTCATCATACTATTGATTTTATTGTTACAAATTTACCAAGACTTTCTGAATAAAGGAAGGGAAGCAATGACTGAAAACAGGTGACAAATAGCTTGAATAAGTAATTTATTACGAGTTGTCACAGATTCATACAGCCCAAAATGGAGCCCTCAACTCGCCACAACTGTGGCAACCTTTTTCCTAAAATACTATTTCTTCTGCATTAGCGCTGTATTCTCTGTGTCTTGACTATTCATGCCTGTCTATACAGTGATTGTAGCTGATGCCTATTCCTCCCTGGCAGTGTATCAAAATCCTGTAATATCCTACCATTTAATGTATGTCCTACCCTAATCTTTCACGTTGGGATTAAATTTCATTGCCAATGCTCTCCCCGATTTTTTTTTTCAGTCTGATATGTATCTTGCTGTAACCTTGGTGACTTAAGGATGAGAGAGCAGAAAGATTCATAGTCTTACATCAGAGAAACAAGCCCTTTGGCCCACAATCCACACGACTGTCAAACACCCATTTACATGAATCCTATGCTATTCTCTCAATATTCCCATCACTTTTCCTATATTCTACTATTAACTGCAATTTACAATTATCAATTCCTCTAACAACCTACATGGCTTTGAGATGTGCGAGAAAACTGGTGGCGTGGTTCGCGCAACATTGTTATTGCGCCAGCAATGGGGACCGGGATTTGAATCCTGTTCTGTTGTAAGGAGTTTGTACATTCTCCCCATGTCTATTTGGGTTTTTCCTGGGGTCTCCAGTTTCTTACCACTGTTCGAAACGTACCGGGGGTGTAGATTAATTGGGTGGCACAGACTCATGGGCCTGTTACCTTGCTGCATGTATGTCTTAAATTAAATTATTTAAAAAAAAAAAAAAATTAATAAGTTAAATTTAAAAAAAATTGAGAGACCAGTAACAGGGAGAACGTGGAAACTCCATGCAAATCGTGCCTGAGGTCAGGATTTAACTTGGGTGCTGGTGCTGTGAGGAAGATCTTGACATGAATGTCCACTGTGCTTGTTAGGATAGAGGTGGGGGTTCCAAGAGTGGATCCTAAATAGCTAGAAGCAGTGCCTGCAATAGCAATGGCTAGAATCATAGATATGCAGTGTCTGGAAGAGAATATATTGTTTGAAATATTGCAGACAGGGGGAGAGATTTATGAATGAATATTAGTTGAATATATTGAAAGATGAGACCTGTGCATACCACTGAACAGGTGTGAGGTTTAACTGGAAGAATGGGCTTCATCAAGTACAGCAAGAAAACTAGGATGGTTGTTCAGTCTGGAGAATGTGAAGCTGATGAAAAATATTTCAGTTTGCTGGCTTAGCTAATATTTTACATTCTTTAATATTATCATGTGTTCTAAGATACAATGAAAAGCTTTATTTTTCATGCCATTCAATGGCAAGCAATGAGTCACCATGCTTTAGTGCTATCTTAGGAAAAAATAGAAAAGAAAGAAATAAAGTCCTGTCAGAGACAGCGAGTCATCCAGGATCACGCTGCCTTCTCTACCTAGCCATCACCATAACTACCAGTACTTATACCTGCATGTTGTCCAGTGCTAGAGTGCCTTCTCAGATCAAGCCTCTGTATTTAGTTGCCTGCTCTCTATCACATCTCCTCAACCCTGGTCCCAACTTCCAGAAGTTGAGGAGCAGATTACCTCACAGGAAGCGATCAGACTGCTAGGGATCTTTTGCCATTGTTCTTTTTGTTCCTGCCAGCAATCTTTCAATTGTGACTTGCCACAAGACTGCCAAAGTTGGAATGCGTCTGCTATTTGACAGCAATGGACACATCAGCCAAAAGATACCACATCCTCGACAGCAAGGAACGACAGTTAATGTTCAGCAGCTGTTTAATACGCTTCCGGTCAGGCACAAAGAGTTTCTGCGAAATATTAAGAAGGTAGCTTATATTTAATTTTAAGGTTTTTCAAGTAAACCAATCAAAATGGTCAACATAAAATATTTACAAGTTTAACTCGTTCAACCCTTCTCAGAGTTTAATATAAGCACCTCCTATACCACCAATTTTGTGCCATGCTTTGCTAAATTGTCTGTAAACAACCCTCATCCACCTTCCTCATCTTAAAAAATTCAGTCAAGTTTGTGAGATATGATTTCCCACCCACAAATCATGTTGACTGACCCTAACCAGTCGTAGCCTTTCCAAATTCAAGTAGATCCTTTCTTTCAGAAATAAAGGCACCACTAGAGCCATCCTTTAGTCTTCTGGCACATCACCCGTGCCTAACAATCATGCAGGGGTCCTGCAGTTTCTTGCTTGCTTTCCCATAATGTCCTAGGATGCACTTGCTCAGGTTCTGAGAATTTATCTACGTTGATGTGTTTTTAGACCTCCGGCACTACCTCTACCATGGACTCTTTTTAAGACATAGTGATTTACTTCCCTGAGTTCCCTCACCTCCATTCCTTTCTCCTCAGTAAATATTCATGAAGTGGCCTAACAATGGAGTTCTCTATGACTGGTAACTATAACTGGAATTTATAGACCATATCAAAGCCTAAACTGCTGTAAACAGTTGCTGTAAATTGTGAACACCTGTACAAAATTTGATCAATATGCTGTACACTGATTTGATTTCAAACATTTGCAGTTTTATTTTTAAGACCATACAAAATGGGCCTACTCTTCATTCTCCAAATGCCCATCTATCACCCTGTTTTCTTGAACTGCATTTGAATAATCTTTCATTCTATTTTTCCATCTAATAACTCTTAAATGTACCTTAGTTTAGGTTTATGTATTTTGTTCTCTGACATTTCTCTTTGAGTTGAAAAGAAAATAGTAAAACACTGCACCAAAGTCCTGCATTTTTAACCTCTTTTAATTCAAATCAGGAATACAGTAAAATGGTGCACATGCTGCAGGCCTATTGCATCATTTCCACGGGTGTACGGATCACTTGCACAAATCAGATTGGACAAGGAAAGAAAAACCCTGTTGTTTGCACGAGTGGTTGTTCCACATTAAAGGAGAATATAAGTGCTGTATTTGGATCAAAGCAGGTAAAATATTTATCACGTATCAATATGGGATATAATTCCTTTAACTGCATTCACAGGCTCTTTGTCAGTGTGCCAAGTAATTTATGATGGTGCCTTTTTCATAAAAAGGATTGGGGAAGATTTACTAAAATGTTGCCGGGATTCCAGGATCTAGATTACAAAGAAATATGGATTAGACTGGGTCTTTATTCATTGGAGCATAGAAGGTTGAGAGGGGATTTGATAGAGGTATTTAAAATTATGAGGGGGGTAGATAGAGTAGGTGTGAATAGGCTCTTCCCCTTGAGGGTTGGTGAGATTGGAACGAGGGGTCATAAGTTAAGGGTTAGGGGGCAAAAGTTTAGAAGTAACATGAGAAGGGGCTTCTTCACTCAGAGAGTGGTGGCTGAGTGGAATGACCTCCCGGAAGAGGTGGCTGCAGCAAGGTCAATTTTGTTATTTAAGAAAAGGTTGGGTAAGTGCATGGATGTGAGGGGATTGGAGGGTTATGGGCAGGGAGTAGGTAAGTGGGACTAGAGATCACTTAAATTGGTATGGACTAGAGGGACTGAGATGGCCTGTTTCTGTACTGTAATTGTTATATGGTTGTAATTGGTTATCAGTGGATGCAGTTAGATTCTGTTGGAAAAGCTTTTATAAACTTAGTGAGTCAGAATGGAATTAAAATCATTACTACGTGGAAGGATGAATTGAGTTCATGTCCACTTTCTGTTGATGGTCATAGATGAGACAAATACTCGTATTCGATTTCCCAGGGTAGGGGGAGTCTTAAAAAAAAAAATAGAACACATATATGAGAAGGTGTTATGTGATGGAAAGCAAGTTCGATGGGATAAAAAAGCAGTGAGTCTGAACACAGGCTGATTATATAGTGATCTTTATTCACAAGTGTAGGGAAGTCTTGAAAGGGATCACACACACACACACACACACACACACACACACACACACACACCAGGCACAACGGCTACCCGATGCAATCACCTGTGGAGAAATAGTTTTACAGTCAAGAAATACAATACAGTGCCTTACCACCCCTTGATACAGTGCAGGAACAGCTCCTTGCTACACTAAACTAGGCTTATAATAAGAGTGATCTCTATGTATACCACTCTACAGCTCCCCACCCTTTATTAGTGCATACCTCACAGCATCACTGTGGTGAACGTCTGCCAAGCTGCTTGTCTCCCCTCTGGCGAGCCTTGCTGTACTAACATTGGCTGTGCATTATCTCTACTGTTAAGGACACTCCCCTTGGATATAACTATATATGCATCTATTGTTACAGGGTACGTTTCCCTATCTGGATATTGTCACTATCTGTGGGAAAACACAGACTGAGCACGACAACAATTTAAAGAAATTTTTAGCAACAGCTAAAGAACTCAACCTTACATTTAACAAGGGGAAATGTGTGTTCAACGCGACAGAGCGACCCATTTTGGGCTACATTGATGAAATTCGTCCCGACCTGGAAAGAATGCCCCCCCCCCTAAGAAGTTACCACCCCCAAACTCAGCAAAAGCCCCTAAAAGGTGTATGGGATTCTTTTCCTACTACTGCAAATGGGTTCGGGACTACGCCACGAAGGCACGCCCTCTGTTTGATGCTAAATCTTTTCCTCTCTCTCCAATAGCCTTGAAGGCTTTAGAGAGAATTAAAGCTAATATTACCAAAGGTGCACTCTCACCCATTGATGAGGATGTCCCATTCCAAGTGGAAACTGATATTGTGCCTTGGCAGGAACCCTTAATAAAAAGGGCAGACCCGTGGTATTCTTCTCCTGCACGTTACGCAGACCTGAACTTAAACATCCTGCCATTGAAAAAGAAGCCCAGGCTAATATTGAAGCTGTTCGCTACTGGAGACATTTTCTAGCTGGCAGAAAATTTACTTTTGTCACTGATCAGAAATCTGTAGCCTACATGTTCAGTACTAAACACAAAAGTAAAATCAAGAATGATAAGATGGCACGCTGGCGTATAGAACTCTCAACTTATAATTATGAGATCCAGTACAGACCGGGCAGGTTAAACGATCCCTCTGACGCATTGTCACGATCTGCTGCTGGTGCTCAGCTGGAGGGGCTAAAAGAGATCCATAGCAGACTGTGCCACCCAGGAGTCACGAGATTCTTCCACTACATAAGGGCTAACAACCTTCCTTACTCTCTGGAAGAAGTCAGGAAACTGAGTAAAAGCTGTCCTATTTGCGCAGAATGTAAACCGCAATACTTCAAAGCTCCAGAGGCCACTCTCATCAAGGCATCTCAACCTTTTGAGAGGATTAGCTTAGATTTTAAAGGACCGTTACCTTCCAACCACAACAATGTATATTTCCTAACTAACTGACGAATATTCCAAGTTTCCCTTTGTGATACCCTGCCCTGACATCTTGTCAGTGTCTGAAATTAAGTCACTTGACAGAATTTTCAGCATTTTTGGTTTTCCCAATTACATTCATACCAATAGAAGCTCAGTATTCATGAGCACTGAACTGCGGCGAGCCCTTCTATGAAAGGGGATGCCTTGCCAGCAGCCATACCACGAGCTACAACAAGCAGGGCAATGGGCAGGTTGAAAGGGCTAATGCTACAGTCTGGAAGACTGTTAATCTTGCTTTAAAAACACATGGTTACCCTGTTACCCGGTGGCAGGAGGTGCTGCCTGAGGCACTACATTCTATTCGGTCTTTATTGTGTACTGCAACAAATCAAACACCTCATGAACGTATGTTTGCCTTTCCTAGGATTCAGGAGCTGTGATGGACTGGCCAGCCTGTTTATCTGAGCCTGGAACCGTGCTGCTGAAGAGCCACGCTCGGGCACGTAAAACAGATCCCCTAGTCCAACCAGTTCAGTTACTGCATACTAACCCCAACTACGCTCATGTTAAATTCCCAGACGGGAGTACTGACACTGTACCCCTAAGAGATCTAGCCTTGCCTGGTTCGCCCCTTCCTTGCACCCCTACTCAGAGGGAGCCTGAGAGGTTGGGCTCAACCCCCCCCCCCCCCCCCCACACCCAGCCTGTGACCCCTAGTAAGTTTTCAGATGGCCATGCTGAGGCTCCACTGCTTCACGCTGGCGATTCTGGAGCAGGTCCAGAAGCCAGTCCTTTCCACACTACAGATCCAGGACCTGTACCAGTTCCCAAGGTTGCAAAGGAGCCACCTGTTTTGAGACGAAGCACCAGAATTCGTAAATCACCTGATAGGCGGACATATTCATAAAACATCTCATTATATTTCGATTGCTTGCTGATACTGGTGTAATTTGTCTGTTAGAGTATCTCAAGGCCAAACATGGTATCCATGTATCGCTTGCTTCAGTCTTTCCTAGCAACTGTCCTTTTGATTTTAACCCTTCTTTTGCCGGGGAAAAACTGTGGTGAATGCCTGCCAAGCTGCCTGTTTCCCCTCTGGCGAGCCTTGCTGTACTAACATTAGCTATGCATTATCTCTACTGTTAAGGACATTCCTGTTGGATATAACTGGATATACATCTATTGTCTTTCATTATTGTACCATGAGTTTCTGCTAATAAAAGCCATTATTATTGTTTGACCACATCGTCTTTGTCTACTTCAATCAACTGGCACTTCAATCGCCCATAGTTTGCAACTTGGAGTAGAGCTCGGGTTTGTGCCAGAGGAAGAAGAAGAGAGGCAGATGCTCCACACATGGTGGGCTTTATAGTGCATTTGGCTGGAGAGTCCGGCCCAGGTATGGGTTAGGTGATTAAATGGGCCAGTAGTCAGGTGTGTGAGCTGTGGGCAGAGCCTGATTTTGATTGGCAGGTGAGGTGACTTCTGACTAGGTACTCACCGGTAGGGTAGCGTGACACACATAATCATCTGTATCACAGAAGGAAAAGATTCAAAAGGGATTTGGGCAACATTTTCATGGAGAAGGATCATGACTCTTTTCACTCATTGGAGACTTTCCAAGAAATGAAATATAACTTGTAGGAGAAAGGGAGAACCCAAGTTGTTGTGATTTGAAATTCATCTGCCATCAGGGTTATGGAAATGAATGTAGTAAGGAAAAAGTACTTGGCTGAGTAATTGAAAGGAAAAATTTTTCAGGATTATGGGAAAAAGCTAGAGGATAAATATTTTAAGAAACTGGTTTGGGCCATAACGGCTTAATTCTGTGCACCGTGATTTTTGTTTGGTATCACATTTTTTAAATTTCCAGTTACAGAGCCTTGTCCCTTTTGTTCAATTAAGTCCGAGTGAAGCTATTTGTGAAGATTATGGAATTAATCCTGCTGACATTCCTGAAAAACTCTATGTGTAAGTAACAAAAAAAGTTACCTTATTCTGATGTTTTTTTAAAGTAGTGGGCAGAATCAAAAATTTGTAAAATAGTTGTTTTTCATCATGATGTGTACAGAGCGCCTCAGTCTATTGGGTCCATGCCAAATCTCAGTGCATCCCCTTTATTACCATATTGCCCCCAACACATTCTCCATCACCCAGGTCATTCCCTTTACCCACTGCCATCATCAAGAAGGAGGTACAGGAGCCAATGGTACAATAACAGCTTCTTCTCCTCGCCATCAGATTTCTGAATGGACAATGCACTATCTCATTTTATCTTCTTTGCACTAATTGATTTTTTAAATTGTAATTTATAGTAATATTTGCATTATGATGTTGCAATGAATTTTGCGATGTGTTCATGACAATTGATTCTGTATGTCTATTAATTCCCACAACTCTCCTATCACCATCACTAGGGGCAGAGTGGGTAATTAACCAACAGGCTCGGCTGTGGGATTTGGGAGGAAATCAAAGGACCCCAATGAAACCTAAGCATTCACAGGGAACAGCAGAGCAAACTCCACGCAGAATGCATCCGAGATCAGTATTGAATCTGGGATTCTAGAGCTGTGAAGCTCTACCCACTGTGCCACTATTCTTGGGACATTAGCTTTACCTCCACTACTGGTGTTCTCTGGTGCAGTTGCAATTTGCAGTTCAGAAGAATGCGGCCAGCTGCCTCCATAAATCAGTGAAGTGGTTCTCATAGTGCTGAGCTGCACGGTGCCTGGTTTCACCCGAGGAATGATGCAGCTGTTTAGTGGTTCATTTTTGTCGTTAACAGGTGTTTACACCTCTCATGGCAGTACACTGGAGTGTTAGAGATCAAGATTTGATCGTCTCATAAGTACAACAGGGCAAAAAGGCAGGTTTTGAAAAGCACCCTGATGGAGGAGGTGACAGAAACAGAGCGGTTTAAAGAGGAAATTAAAGATATTAAGAGTCTTGACAGCTGAAAATTTATTTACAACTCGGTAGAAGCTGATTCCGACCATTGAAAACTTTGCTGCCCAATTACACCCAATTAACTTATAACCCTGTATATTTTGGAGGGTGGGAGGAAACTGGAGAACGCAGGGAAAACCCATGTAGATCACGGAAAGAATGTACAAATTCCTTATAGACAGCGCCGGAATAGAACCCAAGTTGCTTGCGCTGTAATAGCGTCGTGCTGACCATGCCGCGGAAGAAGTACAATAAATATGGAAATGATCAGAGCCAGAATTTATTTTGGATGGTTAGGGTAGAAATTTTAGGGAAAAAAGAAATCAACAATAGGAAGAGGAGAGGCCATGAAAGGAATTAAAATGTGTGATTAAAATCACAACCTGGGTTTTTTCATATCTCCAATGTCTTATCGCAGGACTGACAGTAACTTGGTGTTTCTTTCCTGTCCATTTGTGTCACTAACATAGCTTCTGCTACTTGTCTGTATTGGCTTGCTTTCCCCTCTGCTGATCTTGCATGTAAACATGGAAAAGTATTCATCATTGAGTATGTTTGAAAGGGAAGGAAAGGTTGTGTGTGTGAGGAAGGAGGTTAATGCAATTTGCAATACAGAAACGGCCCACTGAGCCCAACTGGCCTATGCTGTTGTTAATGGTCCACGTAAGTCTTTCCCTCCTTGCCTTATTTGCTTTCTACCAACACAAGTGATTTTTTTAAAAAAAATAAAGGAAATATTGCCCTGAGGATAAATTAAAGTAATCTGGAGCTAAATAATGGCAGCAGTTGAAGATAAACACAAATAATGAAGTGTGAAAACTGTGAAATACAAGTCAGGTCATGTTAAATGTTTTTGAAATTAAGAAAATCCATGCTGCAGATCTACAGCAGAATTGGCTAAGCCTGTTCAACATTTCCTTGTATCAACCCAGAAATCTACCTATTGAATCGTCTCCAAACTTCTATATAAGTATGTTGCTGCGAAAGTCAGATGAACTAACTATACAGTTAATGTCTTTCATGTATGATAACAGTAAATTTCTTTTCTGTGATACACAAAAGGATCACAGGTTTTGTGTCTCAAAACGATCATGGAGTTGGGAGGAGTTCAACTGATCGACAATTTTTCTTCATCAATCGTCGACCGTGTGATCCAGTAAAGGTAAACGATTTATTTGTGAATTGAAGTGACTAACAATCGTGCTGTTTCATGCAAGTTTTCACAATGAAAATTGCACAGAACTCAAGTCAACAATGTGGGTTTTATTTACCAATTGCCATAAACGATATTATTGTCCATAGATGATGCCTGCATCGGGGCTGTCTCATACACCCGCGATGGGCTTGTCAGCTTCGTGGCCAGCTTCCATCCCAATCTCAGTCCAGGCCTTTCACCTTTTGAAATGCTTCTATGAGTTTCCCCCTCATTCTTCTAAACTCCAAAGAGTTCAGTCCAAGAGATGTCATTTGTTCCTCATATGCTAATCCCTTCATTCCAAAAATCATTCTTGTGAATCATTTCTAAATCCTCTCCAATACCAGCATCTTCTTTCTTAAATAAGGAGCCAAAAAATATACCCTGCACTCCAAATGAGTTCTTATCATAAAGCCTCAACATTACAGAGTCTCTGGGATATGTACCTGGCCAAAGTTATTTGCTGTCACATTCTGATCTGGTTGGGGATCATTGAGAAATGATGAATTTCCTCCCAGGAAGTAAATGGGAGAACATGACATTGAGGCAGCCTAACCTAATACTACCATTTGTTTCCCTTAGTCTGTCAGACCTTGGCTGGGGACAGTTACGAGTTTGAAGGAATTGTAAACAGGTGAAATTGTTAACCTATGAGGAAGTTAGAAGTATGTCTAATTACACTAAATACCTGGCAGAGGTCAGGGCAGGTGACCTAATCTGTCCATGGAGACATTTATTGGGTGTCAGTGTGACTCCAGTGAGCCTGGCTTGATCCTGAATTCTGGAAGCACTGTCTGTTTCGAGTGTGCATGTTCAGTCTGTGACCACGTTGTATTTCCTAGGGCTCTTGGGTTTCCTTTCATGCCTATGGGTTAATTGGCTAATGTAAGTGGATGGTGGGAGGATCAAAGAGTGATTAATTCAAGATTCTTTTATTGTCACGTAATAGAGTATAAAATGTAACATTACATGAAATTTACTTTCAGACAAAGATTTGGCATCAGCAGAAATTGCCCAGTGCCCCTTATAGTCCGAGAAAGAGAAGCAAAAGAGAGTCGGCCCCCCCTTCCCCACCCCGAGTCACTGAGTGCCCATGGAATCGCCTCCCGGAGCCGCACAGCCTTTAGTCCAAATTATCAGCATCCTGACCTCCAGATCCAAACCTTCACATGATCTGGAAGCCCTCTCACAACCGGTTCCAAAACTTGGTACACCTTCAGTCAGTCTCCAGCAGTCAGCAGCCTGATGTGGGTCACTTAACCATAGATGCCCTGCAGCCTGCTTCTGGTCACCATCGCCTGCCACCTGTATGTTTTTCAGCCTCAGAGCCCCTCGCTGGTCCACTGCCATGGTCACCATCATCCTGTGGCCTGTCTCCTCTCCTGCGCTCCTTCTCAAAGGGGGGGGGGGGTGGTCTCCCCAGTTTCTGGTGGCCTGCGCCAGTCCTCTGCTTTCCCAGAGTCTGCATCCCCTCGTGGCTGCCGATCGTAGGCTCCGCCATCTTGGGCCCAGACCCCGCGGTCTCAGGATTTTAATATAAAGCATTGTTGGCTCCCTTAACATACAGTTTAAAGCCTGTGCAGAGCATGTGACAGAGAACAGGCAAGAGGGAAATAAGAGACGGAGATGAATGGGCAAAATTACCTCTCCTCAGTTATAAGCAAATGTAATTGTTTTCTTCACAGGATTATTTTCATGTTCTTTTTTATCACCCTCCATAATTTGTAACCTTTATTTCCTTTTTCCTTTAAATCAATTCAAACTCTTTGCCTTGCCCACTTCCTGTAGCAGTGAGTTATGCATTTTTATCACTTTCTTGAATAAAAATTGTTTTCCTGAGCTTGCTTCTTGATTTATTGCTAACAAGATCATATAAAGGGTAAAGATTCCATTATTGTCGTGTAATACTACATTTAAAATGTAACATACTTGAAATTTTAACTTCTGTCTTCCATAAGGCAGACAGAGAGTCACCACTTTATCCAGTGCCCCTCACAAAAACCAACAGAACCTGGTGTCTCAAAGTGGTCTCCCCTCCAAGTACTGACCAGACATGAACCTGCTTAGCTTCCGAGATCAGACAATTTAAAAAATTTTTCACACTGTGAACTATATCAATCAAAATACATACAAACATTTCACTCTTAAATATACACAGTGGCATTTTCTCTCCTTTTTCCCCCCCTCCCAACCTTCCCTCCCCCTTCCCACCCCCCTCCAAACACATTAAATGTTCCACATGTACAATACATTAAACAATGCCATCACACAATTAAAATAAACAAGAAAATTGTGTCATCTACTTTTACACACTGGGTCAGTTCATTTCGTCGTCTTCTCATTCTATCATTTTAGGGGTGGAGGTCCGAAGCAAGCCCTCTCTGTTATGTTCCGTGTCAGGTTCCCAAATTTGTTTGAATAATGTGACTTTATTTTTTAAATTGTATGTTATTTTTTTCCAATGGAATACATTTATTCATTTCCATGTACCATTGCTGTATTCTCAGGCTCTCTTCCGATTTTCAAGTTGACATTATACATTTTTTTGCTACTGCTAAGGCTATCATAAATCTTTTTTGCGCTTCATCCAGTTTGAGGCCTAATTCTTTACTACTTATATTACTTAGAAGAAAGATCTCTGGATTTTTTGGTATGTTGCTTTTTGTGATTTTATTTAATACCTGATTGAGATCTTCCCAAAACATTTTCACTTTCTCACATGCCCAAATTGCATGTACTGTTGTTCCCATTTCCTTCTTACAGCGAAAACATCTATCTGATAATGTTGGATTTTTAAAAAAACTTTTGGGGCGTGATATATAACCTGTGCAACCAATTATACTGTATCATGCATAATCTTGTTTTTATTATATTCTTTATAGTTCCAGAGCATAACTTTTCCCATATTTCATTTTTTATCTTTATGTTTAAATCTTTTTCCCACTTTTGTTTGGGTTTATAGCTTATTTCATCATTTTCCTTCTCTTTCAGCTTGATGTACATGTTCGTTATAAATCTTTTAATTATCATTGTTTCTGTAATCACATATTCAAAGCTGCTTCCTTCTGGTAACCTCAGTCTGCTTCTCAATTTATCCTTTAATTAGGCTTTCAGTTGATGGCATGCAAATATTGCATATTTCTACTTCATTTGTTCAAATGTTAATGAATTATTTCCCAAAAAACAATTTTCTATTCTTTTAATTCCTTTTCAATCCCATTCTCTAAAGGAAAGGTTATCTATTGTAAAAGGGATTAGTTGATTTTACATCAATAATTTTGGTAGTTGGTAATTTGTTTTTTTTTCCTTTCTAAGTGAATCTTCTTCCATATATTGAGTAAATGATGCAGTACTGGTGAGCTTTTATATTGCACCAGCTTTTCATCCTACTTGTATAGTATATGTTCCGGTACCGTCTCCCCTATTTAATCTAGCTCTATCTTAGTCCAATCTGGTTTTTCCCTTGTCTGATAAAAATCTGATAAATACCTTAATTGTGCTGCTCTATAATAATTCTTAAAGTTTGGTAGCTGTAAGCCACCTTGTTTGTACCACTCTGTTAATTTATCTAATGCTATCCTCGGTTTCCCCACTTTCCATAAGAATTTCCTTATTATTCTCTTTAGTTCATTGAAGAATTTCTCTGTTAAGGGAATTGGTAACGATTGAAATAAGTATTGTATCCTTGGGAAGACATTCATTTTAATGCAATTTACCCTCCCTATCAACTTCCTACAATTTCTTTATTAGTGGCTGATAATTTAATTTGAACAGGTGGCTTAAATTATTATCTAATCTAATACCTAGGTATCAGATTGCTTGTTTTTGCTATTTAAATGGTGATTCTTTTTAAAATTCTGTATAATCTGCATTACTCATTGGCATCGCTTCACTTTTATTTGCGTTGATCTTGTACCCCGATATTTCTCCATATTCCTTCAATTTCTTATGTACTTTTATTGATATTTCTGGTTCTGTTAAGTATACTATGATGTCATCTGCAAATAAACTGATTTTATCCTCCTTCTCCTTTATTTTTATCCCTTTTATTTTATTTTTTGTTATCAGTTCTGCCAATGGTTCCATTGCTGAAGCGAACAGTGAGGGAGAGAGTGGACATCCCTGCCGACTTGACTTACTTAATTTAAATTGGTTCGATACATATCCATTTACTGTTACCTTCGCCAATGGTCCATTATATAATGCTTTAATCCAATTAATATATTTTTCTGGTAGATTGAACCTCTGTCATACTTTGAATAAATAATTCCAATATACCCTGTCAAAGGCTTTTTCTGGGTCTAAAGCAACAGCTACTGTTGGCATCTTATTTCCTTGAACTGCATGAATTAAATAAATAAACTTACAGACATTACCCGCTGTTTGTCTTTTCTAAATAAATCCAGTTTGATCTTGTTTTACTATTTTTGGTACACAGACAGCCAATCTGTTTGCTAATAATTTTTTTATTATCTTATATTCTGAATTAAGTAGAGATATTGGTCTATAATGATGCTGGTGTTAGTGGATCCTTCCCCGTCTTTGGTATTACTGTAATTATTGCTGTCTTACATGAATCTGGCAAGTTTTGTGTTTCTTCTATCTGGTTCATTTCTTCCAGGAGAGGAGGAATTAATAAGTCTTTAAATGTTTTATAGAATTCTATTGGGAATCCATCCTCTCCAGGGGTTTTATTGTTCAGCAGCTTTTTTAATATATCCTGTATTTCCTCTATTTCAAATGGTTTTATCAGCTTGCTTTGCTCCTCTTGCAATTTCGGCTAAAATTTTCAATTTTAGCTAGAAACTCATCTATTTTGTCTTCTTTCCCTTCATTCTCAGTTCAATATAATTGCTCGTTTAATTCCTTGAAATTTTCATCGATCTCTGTTGGGTTATATGTAATTTGTTTGTCCTTTTTCCTTGATGCTAATACAGTTCTTTTAGCTTGTTCTGTTTTGAGTTGCCAGGCTAGTATTTTGTGTGTTTTTTTTCTCCCAGTTCGTAATACTTCTGCTTTTTTTTCATTGTTCTTCTCCACCTTGTACGTTTGTAATGTTTCGTATTTTATTTTCGAGATCAGACAATTTCAGGCATATTCAGGCTGTTAGGTTTCTGTGATCCCTCCCTCTCTTGCCCACAGTTAGAAGCTGGCTCTGAGTTTCTCGGCTTATTTTTGCATCAGATGAAAATACCAAATAGTTTAATTCAAACCGAGAGTGAGAATTTATCATTGCTTTTATTGCTTTCAGATTTCAAAACTCGTAAATGAGGTATATCATCTGTATAACAGACATCAATATCCATTTGTTGCCCTGAATGTCAGTGTTGATTCTGGTAAGTGACATTCGAACACAATATTTTAGTGTGTTTTTAAAAAAATTTTTGCCGAACATGTCTATTGGGAATTTTAAACTGGGAGAAACAAATAACCTCTGGATTGAATGCAGTGACGGGCTTCTGTTCTAATTATTGAATCAACCAAGGAATCGTGTATCCTCCAACAAAAATAACCACACTGGAGATGAATAAGATGTGTTTTTTTTTTTTACATATACACACATTAATAGGCCCTTCTGGCACACAAGCCTGTCCCCCAAATCCACGAATTAACCTACACCCCATCCCCCAATCCCATATGTTTTGGAAGGAATTCAGAGGACACTGCCAAATTTGAACCAAGGTCACCGGTGCTGGAATAGCCGTGCACTAACTAGTATGCTAACCCTGTCACCCTGTCCTTTTATTTCTCTAGAGTGTGTTGACGTCAATGTCACGCCAGACAAAAGACAAATTCTTCTTCAGGATGAAAAGCTCCTTCTTGCAATCATGAAAACATCACTTATTCAGATGTATGATTCTGATGTTAACAAGCTCAGTGTTAATCAGAAGTTTCATCAGATGACAGGTAAAAACTATAGCTGACTGATTTTTGAGTAGTCAAAAATACTTTTTATGTTTGTTCCTAATTACTACATTGAGGATTAATGATGGAATGATTTAAATAAGATTACTACAAAATTATTTGAGAGTAGACTACGTTTGGTGAAGCGCATTGACAAATTGATTGCTTTTTGTTGCACCTAATTATAGATGAACTATTCCCAACATGGACGTCTTGTACATCTTGATCAGTGTTTCCAGAAGGGAAATGGATTGGTATGAGGGGAAATGACTTTCAGGCTACAGACTGGGACTAAAGGGGATGCTCTATAGAAGCTAATGGTGCCCTCTTTTAGTGCTTTAATGACCCAATGTTTCATATAATGAAAACACAGGAATATTGGAGGAACTCAGCAGGTCTTGCAGCATTCATAGGAGGTAAAGATCTATAACCAATGTTTTAGATTTGAGCTATTTTTGAAAGTATTTGACTGTGTTTCATATATGAGAGTCTAGTTGTGACAACTATTTTACAAATATATTGATTTGAGATTGAGAGGGAAATGGCATCTTGAAATCTGTAGCTCCTCACTACGAGAAAAATCCAGATTCGCCAATTTAGTACACCAGACACCAAAAATCCTAATCACAGTATTTTGGCATAAAGTATTTTAGATTTGACATTGAGTTTGCATTTTAGTTGTTACAGACTTCATATCTGCGAAATTTAATGAATGATATCTTTGTGTATCTGTATGGCTGCAGCAAGTAAAAATGTTGGTGTGTCATACATTGTACTTGTGCATAGGACAATAAACTCATATAAATATCCGATCCAGTCTGTGAACAGTGATCACGGTCCGGTTTGGGGACACCAATACCACTAAGTGTAAAGCCCTGCAAATGGTAATGGAAATGGACACAGCCCAGGACATCACAGGCATAACCCTCCCCACCATCGAGAGCATCTACAGGGAACACTGCCATCGGAGAGCAGCAGCGATCATCAAGGATCCCCACCACCCAGCACACATTCTGTTCTCGTTACTGGCATCAGGAAAGAGGTCTCGGTGCCACAAGACTCGCTCCACCAGGTTCAGGACCAGCTGCTCCCCCTCTTCTATCAGACTCAATAACAAACAATCAGGGACATATTTAAGGACTCTTACTTTTCCATTTTATTGTTTATTTTTCTCCCTGTATTGCACAGTCAGCTTCTTTATATTTCTTTATTTACATGTGTACGTTTTTTTAATACTGCCAATAAGTGGTAATTCTGCCTGTTCTGCCGGAAAAGAATCTCAGGTTGTAAGTGATATCATGTATCTCCTCTGAAAATAAATCTGAAAATCTAAATCTGAATCTGATATCCCTCCAGGTAATGGAATGTGCAATAAATGCAACCCCTTCAGTGTGCCCGGTCATCTTTTTTTCATGTATTTAGAGTTTGACCATGTGGTTAGTTATGCCGTTAGACTGTGGGGTGAAGGGGGAGATAAAATCTAATTTGCATTATAGGATCTTATTTTGTGCTTCTGTTTTCGGTTTTAGGCAGTTGTGAGAAAGTTCCCCAGACAGTCGGCTTAGAGGCCTCTGTTCCAAATGAGCAAGAATCTGCTCCTGTACCTTCAGGAAAAGAGAAGAGTATAAGCATTGCCAGATTACATGAGGCATTCTCCCTACACCAATCTTCATTCTGTCAATCCAAGTTCAGCAAAAAGCAGGATTTGCCCAAACAGAGGAAGCTGCATTCATTTTTGACCCATTGTAAATGGAACAGTCCTCATTCTGATTGCAGGACTGGCCCTTTTGGCGAGTTGCCAAGCAGAAATCCTGACCCATTGGAGAAGAACTGCAGAAGCTCCGAAAGTGACACAGATTCTGGAAAAGGCAGCATGTCATTTGTGTTGAGTGGTAGTTACACACCAGAGGCCAAATCTAGTCACTCCTCTGACAGTGCAACTAGCTCACCCATAACACTGCAGAACATTCCAGAACCTCGAGGGGAAGAACTGAAAACTGAAGCAACTATCTGTGATGTCTTCATTCCTAGCATTGCTGTGCCCACAGGGAAAGCTAATTCAACAGAAAATAGCGGCCGGCCATTGGTAGGTTCTTGCTCGCATAATTGTCCTACTCAGAGTGCAAAACATGCCAGAATTGAGGGGCTGTGTTTGGATGATGACTCATCTTTGGGACCTGGACCTGCCCATAAATCGGAAGCTGATAGACCGGTGGAAATGAGCAAAAAGACTGTGAAGCTCCCTTTTTCCATGTGCACCCTTGCTGAAAGGCTGAAACTGATCAATAAACAGCAAACCGAACAGGAAGAGGCGCAGAGATGTAGGCTGTTCCGAGCACAGATTAATCCCAGAGACAATCAGGCAGCAGAAGAAGAACTCCGTAAAGAGATCAGGTAATGAAATTATCAACATTTCTATGAATAAATATGAAGAGATTCATCCTTTATTAAGTCACCATGGACCTGGAGAAGAAGAGGAACAGGTCTCCCAGAGTGCCAGAGAGAGGTGTCCTATAAGAGAGAAAGACCGCAGAAGAAGAGTCCTGAAGAGAAAAGGGAAAGGGTGGGGTGTGTGCTTGGGTGTGTACTCAGTCAGCCAGTCTCACGAAGTCCGAAGGAAGTAAAGATCTACGGCCATACTGCAACTTGCGCTTGATTAAGTAACATCCAATCACAGATTGGTCTGTGATTGTGACCATGGTCAACATAAGGTATAATGGTAGCCAGTATACACCTAAATTATACAGTACATGTATGTAATTGAATTCTATAATATATACATGTGTATGTACGATATAGAGGTTTAAGTAATTTGTGTGTGTGTGTCATGGTATCTTGTGTTGAACAGTTTATTTCACCTTCAATGTCTGACTTGTGGCCAATGTGTGTGTGTGTTTATATATAAAAAAAAACCAAAAAAAAAACAAAAAAAAAACCAACAACTTGCCCCTGATGTCTCCCCTAAGTGTTCCTCCCTTCATTTTTAACAGATGTCCTCTGGCATTTGCTGTTTTTTCCCTGGGGGGAAAAAGGAGCTGGCTGTCTACCTTATCTGTGCCTTTCAGGATCTTGCAGACCTTTATTAAGTCACCTCTCATCCTTCTTCGCTCCAAAAAGAAAAGTCCTAGTTCTGCTAATCTTGCCTCATAAGACTTATTTTCCAATCCAGGCAACATCTTGGTAAATCTCCTCTGTCCCCTCTCCATAGCTTCCATAGCCTTCCTATGAGGTGACTGAAACACAATCCTCTGTGTGGGCTCACCAGAGATTTGTAGAATTGCAACGTGACCTCTCAACTCCTGAACTCAAATAAATAAATAAATAAATAGTAGAGTTGCATTAAAAAGACAAGTTTAAAAAAAACGTATCTATATAATTGTGCCAGCAAGGCATAGAATGAAAAGGCCATTCAGCTCATCAAACGTGCTTCTTTCCGCAGATCGTATGGAACTTTGCATGAACTGTGCTGATTCAACCGAATCATTGATCTTTAAATTTAATCCAGTTAAGCCCCAGTCGCCCAAATCAATTCTTCAACCAATTACTTCAATAAACGATGTATTTGCTGTTACCTCCAGCCTAGTAACAGAACCATCATTGATTATCTCAGTTTGCACAAATTCCTGGAGCCCAACAATTACAAAAATTTTTGGAAGAGTCTCAGGATGTATATGGATAATAAATGATTTCCATTTTTATGTGTCCTAAAGTCAGGAAAAGCTCAAAAATCACTCAAGGTGATGACCATACCCCCGCAGTATTGTAATGAGTGGCATGAAATGCACTTAAGACTGATAAGCAGGAATAATTACTTAAAGTGGAGAGAGGAAACCATTTCTGCTGCTCGTAGGTGCGGGCATCAAACCTTTGAACTTAATAATTCCGGGATCTTGTTCATGTGTATGGTGTTTAAAACCTGCAGATGTAAAGTAATCGTTGGCCTCCATACATGCTCTGGCAAAATGTTTGTTACACATAACCACAGTGCAAGCATGTTTAACGTAATTAATATCAGCTCCAAATTTCTGCTACATTTAACAATTCAACCTAATCAGCCATGATGTATCAAAGAGGAGCTGCATGCCCCTGATGAAGGTGATACATGAAACTGCTTTTTTACTTTTTCTCAAATTTTATAACTCACATGGTCAGGAGACAGGATTTCAGTTTAATATCTCTTCTAATTTTTGACTCCGTCGGAGTGTTCATCTTTTTCAGAGTGCAATGTGAAATGTTGCTCTTCAAATCAAAGATGCATTAAAATTATGATCCTTTATCAGTTGCTTTATTGATTGGATGAAAGAAAATTCATCTAATCTTTACTGTAATTGTCTGTAAGCTTTCTGCATTATCTGATGCTGACAATGGGCCAAGCAACTTACTGGGCTGTCTAGTTAAGATAAAGTATGCAACATATAGCATTACATCCCAAAACATGAGTATGTTGGCCTGTTAATTTCTTACAGTGATTCGCAGTATATTCAATGGTTTTTTTTTTCTTGCCTGCAGCAAGGACATGTTTGCAACTATGGAGGTTATTGGCCAGTTTAATCTGGGATTTATTGTCACCAAGTTGGAATCAGACCTGTTCATTGTTGACCAGCATGCCACTGATGAGAAGTACAACTTTGAGATGCTGCAACAACACACCATTCTTCAAGGTCAAAAACTGATAGCGTAAGGCTTTTGCTTCTTGTGCATCCGGTGTGTTTTTTTTTTTAATAAAAGCTTTCCACTGAACAGGTATTTTGGAATTTCTGCCCACGAAGGCAGTTTCCTCATTAACAATGGAGCAGAAGTGAGTGAAGGATGGTGCATCTGTAGAAGTTGTTGAAGGACAAAGTGGGAGAGGCATGCTGAACATCCTTGATCTTCTAAGAGAGTTGAGATGTTGGGGCATTCTCTTGACTGTTACAGAAAACGTGGTTGGTCCAGGTCAGGTCACTGGAATTGTTTACTGTATATGCAGTTGTATAGGATGACGTGTATAGAACAACCCTGGAATTTCCATCTAAAATGTTGATTTTAAGCGATATCCTTTGTACAAGATGAACCCCACCCCCCCACCCCCCAGGAAAAAAATCTGGCATTGACTGCTGACCAGTGGATGCTGTTAAAAACAAATCACAATATTTTAATAACAAATGATCATTTAAAGGTTTAAACTTTATTTGGATATTTTAAAATAAACCACTGTTGGCTCCTGTAACAGACTATTTAAAGCCTGAACAGAGCCGACAACAGTTGGACCAGGCAGATGGGCATTGCGATTTCACAGTTAGCTAATGGGGCATGTGCAAGATTGCATTGGAGCTGGCGGGAAGATGGCAGCAGTGTTGTGACTTCATCTTCAAGGTAGGAATTTTGTATAGGATGACCCTGATTTTAAGGTAAAAATTTTAAGTTTCTATCATTCCCATACAACGCATATACGGTACTTCGAAGTCCTTGAAGATATTTATTCATTCCATGCAAGCACCATTGTTGTGGATACGGTTGTGACTTCTCTCTCTCTCTCTCTCTCTCTCTTTCTTTTGAAGGGCCAAATGGTCTCTTTTTGTGCCATAACAATTTTTTGTTTATAACAAGGATTTTCTCTTTTGATTCCATAATTTCAGACCCCAAAATCTTCATTTAACAGCAGTGAGTGAAAATATACTGATGGAAAACATGGACATCTTCAGAAAGAATGGGTTTGATTTCATTACAAATGAGCAAGGTTGGTTTGACATTTTTTACTTAAAACATAGGGCAGAGGCTTTGTTCAATGGTCATATGGGAAACATCTGAAACTTTGAACCACAGCCCTTTGAGGTGTAGATGCCCCGTTTCTTTCCATCTCCTGCTGACCGATGGGTTTTCTTTTTGTCTTTCGCGGTTCTCTATACAGCACTTCCCACTGAGAGGGTGAAGCTGGTTTCCCTGCCAATGAGCAAGAACTGGACTTTTGGTGTGCAAGACATTGAGGAGCTGATTTTCATGTTGAGCGACAGCCCCGGGGTTATGTGTCGGCCATCCCGAGTGAGACAAATGTTTGCTTCCAGAGCCTGCAGGAAATCAGTAAGTGCTGCTCAGTGTTTCCACTAGTAAGTATCTTGAATGATTACCAGATGGCTGTAATGCAGCCATTCTCAATGGGGGCCCTACAGACCCTCTAGGGTCCTGGCAGACCTCTTTCTCCCCCCCCCCCCCCTCAATTTGTGCATCCACCTCTTCCAATGAATCGGGCTTGGGGAAATTAAGGTGGCTTCTGCTTGCACTGCAATGATTCTCGATGAAATGCATGTGTGGCAGAGTTATGCAGTGCTTTTAAGGGACATTTCTACAGCAGATAAATTGGCATGAGAAGAATGCAGACTTAGTTTGAGCAAATGGGATTAGTGTAGATGAGCAAGAAAGTCCAAGTGTTTTGCCCCACAACTTCTATACTCCTTTCCATCTACACATTTGCCCATGCTCAGTCAGAATCCTTCCATGCCTTTCTTATTCAAAGTAGTAATTGTGTCTGAACACTTCATCTGGCAGTGACTTCCAGAATCTATGCCCTCTTGTGTTTTTATATCCCTGCTATGGGAGAAAGATTCTAACAATCCATCCATGTAAAGTACGACCAAAAGTCCAGACTGCTCAGGGATTGGGCCAGTCCGGATGTTCAGATTTTCCAGATTCTTGGGCCATACTTTCAAAATTCAAAAGAAGAGCTGAAAGGGAAAATTTTGAGTTTATTCATTAGCAAATACAGTGTGCTTCATTTATCAAATGAAGAAAAATAAAGTCAACAAGCGCGGTCGCTAGTTGCCGCTATGCAACTGTGTTGCTTATGCATGCACGCAAAATCCCGCTAAATTAAAAAGGTTTGAGAGTTTCAAACTCTAGACTCTTGGTTAGTTTGGATTTTTGGCATCTGGATTTTTGGACTTCTATTAGGTCACCCCTCACCCGCCTATGCTTTAGAGAAAACTAACTTAGCCTATCTTAATTTTTCACCATATCTAAAATATTCCAATCAAGACTACATTCCAGTGATTCTCCTCTGCAATCCCTAGAGCATCCACATCCTTCCTTTGTTGTGGCAACCAGATCTCCGCACAATACTCCAAGTGCTGCCTAATCAGTGTTTTGTAAAGATACAACCCTCTCAACTTTTATATTCAATGCTCTGACTTAAGGCAAATGAGCTATGAGCCTTCTTCATCATCGCATTTACTGCTATTGTAACTTTGATGGAACTGGGCTTATCTCCAAGGTCTCTCCACCTTGCCAATAACTACAAACGTTCTATCCCTATTTGACTATGAAATGCATCACCTCACAACTTGTTGGGATTAAATAGCTTTGCCCAAAGTCTTACATCCTGCTGTAACCATCCTTCCTTCTATCCATTGCACAACCAACTTTTTAGCATCATCTGCAGATTTGCTCATCATACTTCCTACATTTACATTCAAGTTTTTGATATCAGAAACTACAAAGCTCTCAGCACTGTATGGTTGAGGAAACTAAACTGCAAAGCAACTTCCTGTTAAATAACCCTATAATTTACTGTATATGTTGGCATATAAGGCAACTGGGTATTCAAGACGACCCCAGAATTTTCATTTTAGTTGTAGGTTTTGAGGTATACTTGCTGTATAATACTGTATAAGTCATTGTTTTTGAGAATCAGAATTTATTGACATGAACATGTCATGAAATTCTTTGCTTTCTGGCAGCATTACAGTGCAAATATTGCTATAAATAAATTGTGCAAGAAAATAGGACAAAATGAGGTAGTGTCTGTGCTCCATTGTCCAGGAGATGAGGGCAGTACTGAGACAAAATCTTGAACCCAAGTAAGGTACCCATGTCTTTATATTTTTCGACACCTGCCGTCATTTGTTCATACCTTAATGAAGCATTGATTATCTTTGCTACATAAAGTACATTGTTTGTCCTGCTGAGTTTCTCCAGCTTTGTGTTTTTTATGTCATACAACTGTTTATCAACAGGTGATGATTGGGACTGCACTTACTATCAGCGAGATGAAGAAGATGGTTACCCACATGGGTGAGATAGAGCATCCCTGGAATTGCCCACATGGACGGCCAACCATGAGACATCTAATCAACTTGGACATGATATCTGTGGAATGAATATCATCGTGTTACCACTGTAGTGCTTTGCATTCCGGGTGTGTTTCCAGGAAGGGACCATACTAATGAAATCAGCCCAACATGTGGTCTCGCTAGTATTGCATCTAAAGATATGAAGATTAGATATAAATGTATACGTATACTGGCAGTACTACTATGCTGGAAAACTTGCACAGACTCCTGCTCTCCCTGCTGTGCTGGGAATCTGCAATCTAGCATTTAATTTCCCCTGGAAATTCCCGCAGATGCGGGAATTGGAGCATCAAAGAATCTGCTGAAAGTACTGTTATTTCAGGTGGGAATCCTTCATGATCTCTGACTTGCTGAAAGGTTTCCACCTGAAACATCGACCATTCTTTTTTTTCTTCTGCTGATGCTGCTCGACTCAGAGTTGCTATATTGCTATTTATTGCATTGAATTGCTCGTACCTCTGTGTCCAGGTGTTGCCTGTAAGTTCAGCCAGGCTGGGGACGAAGGACTCGGGGCTGCACTCTGGCCAGCTGGGTCAGCATTGCGGGGTGGTCAAACTCAAAGGAAGCTCCCTCACCGAGCCATGAGGAAGTTCATTGCTGGGGGAGTGCTGACAGAGGTCAGGGATTAGCACATTCCCAGCCAACAAGAAGGAATGAGGGGGTCTGCACCAACTACCTAGCACAGAAGCCTGGAGTCTGAGCAATTGCAGCAGAGTGCATCATTGTGAGTGTTCAGATCGAAGGATCAAGAGCTCTGCAGGTTTGCACTGTTGGGTACTAGAACATATTTTCAGATGCAATTACATTGTACAGTAGTAAATGACCCTCCTTTTGCAATAGTGTACAAGATTGTGAAGTTTTGATCAATACTTTAGTTGTGGGAAAAATCTAATAATTTGTTTAAAAATTATAATTTTAATGGAAATTAAACTTTTTGTACCTGTTTACAAATCAAATAAGTTCATTAATTCTTAGCTGAGTGCTTCACAATGCCATTCAGTATTCTTTTATTGCCATATAGTAGTACAGAACAAATAATATTACACACAATTGCCCTCTACCTGCCAGAAGGCAGACAAAGAGATGCCAGTTGTTGCCCTTATGGTAAGAGAGCGAGAAGCAAAAGAGAGTCCCCTCAGAGGCACTGAGTGTTCATGGATTTTCATTAGGGATGAAGCTTGGTGAACCTACCCCATTGCCCATGGTAACATGGAATATAGACTGATTGGGTTAAAGTTACATGCCTAATTATACTCTACTGTAACACAATATAGATATGGGTTTGTATGTGACCGACACTAACTAACCCTGGCCCAATTTATCTGTATTCTGTTACACTAGACAGAGTGGTGATGAAAAGAAAGTGCATTATTTCCCTTCATTGGTGCTGGTAAAGATGGGGAGGGGGGGAGAGATGGGAAGCATTTCAACCATGTGCTCCTCTGTGCCCCACAGCGCTCAGGGGGTGGACGTTCGCAACCGCATGTCCGGACCAGCCGGAGCCTCGCGGCGCTTCGTCGTCCGTGTGCGCAGGCGCGCGAAGCGGTCACCTTGGCCACCGCGGCCCACCATGCCAACATGGCGAAGGGGCTGAAGAAGAAGAAGAAAGGGAAGGACGAGAAGGACAAACTCAAACCGAAGAGAGGGAAGTCGGGGGGAGAGCTGGCGGAAGAGACGGTGGTCCCGGAGCCGGAGCCGGAGCAGACGGAGGGGGCCGTGACGTGCCGCGTGGTGCCCGAGGCGGAGGAGACCGGGCCCGGGGAGCGCGGGAGCCCCGCGGGGTGGTCCGAGGCCAGCGCCCCCCTCTCCGAGGAGCCGATACTCCCCAAGTTGATTGTGCAGAGGTGCGGGAACCCCGCCGGTCTGGCAGCGCCCAGAGGAGATGCATTGGCGACATCCCGGGTCTGAGCCCTTCTCCAAGGAAGAAACAAAACACGGGAAACCTCCGAACATTGGCAGTGGCGGCTGGGGGGAGGCAGCCAGGCCAACAAAAGGAGGTCATGGGCTGTGATAAGAGGAGAGGTGAGAATTGATTTTGTCTGTGTGAAAGGAGACAGAGCAGAGGAAAGGGGGTGGGGTGGGTTGGGGGGGGGGGGTAATGAAAGCCATCGGGTTGGAGCGCACCAAATGGAAAATGAGGCATTGCTCCTTCTCCAGTTTGCGGGTGGAGGCAGTGCGTGAGATGTCAGCAAGGGAGCGGCACGGGGAGTTGAAATGGGTGGGCTCGCCGTTGCGGCAGACAGAGCCGAGGTGCTCAACAGAGCTGGCTTTCATTAAACCCCGCACCCCCCCCCCCCCATTTCTTCCCTCTGCTACCTTTTCTCATTGTCTCCTTTCACACAGACAAAATCAATTCTCACCTCTCCCCTTATCATATACAATTAATTCCTTTTGTTGGTCTGGACTCCTCCCCGAACCAGCATTGTCCCTTTTCCGAGATTTCCTGGGTTTTTTTTTTTGCTTATTCCTTGAAGAAGGGCTCAGGCAATATACTGTATCTTTATCTCCTTTGGGCGCTGCAAGAACGGCTGAGTTCCTCCAGCATTTCAGTGTGCTTTTACTATAATCATAGAATCTGTAGACTTTCGTGCTTCACTTGGTCATCTGATTCAATGGGATCATGGCTGATTGGGCTTGGACTCAGCTCCACTTACCCATCCATTCCCCATAACCCTTCATAGCCACGCCATTTCAAAATATCGATCTAAGCCATAAATACATCTCATGAGGCAGTCTCTTGCTGCTTTCTTGTGCAGAGGATTCCACAGATTCACTGCTCTCTGGGAGAAGCAGTTCCTCCTCATTGCCCTTCAAGATTCTTTTATTGTCATGTAATAAAACGGAAAATGTTGTATATTACATGAAATTTCCTTTAGCTTTACATAAGTGTTGCCATGAGCATTTCCCTGCACCCCTAACAATAGGAGAAAGAGAAGCAAAAGTCCCCTCAGAGGCTGAGTGTCCATGGATTCGCCTCCAGCATTCCTGCAGCCCTACTCCTTTTCGATCGATAGGCAACCTGAGCTCCAGATCCAAACCTCTGATATGATCAGGAAGCCCTCAACACCCTCTCGAATCCCAGTTCCAATATCATTAACAGCCCACAGCCTGTGTGGGTCCCTCAGCCACTGAGCCCCCCGCTGCTGTGGTCACCGTCATTTTTTATTGGCTTGGTCACTAGGATTAATTCCCCTATTCTGTAATTGGCAGGATTAGAACCATCTCAAATTCTGAGGTTAGGACGAATTTAAGTTTAGTGAGAAACAAAATCAGTAAAGAAATGATGAAATCAATTATAATAATTGTGAAGTGAGCAATGTGTTTATTTCTCTAAACTTTCTAAAGGATCCATTTCTTTTAAAGCTATGAAGGGGAGACAGTGCAAGGTCTTTATGAAGGTTTAGGGATTGCCCATTTTCAAGGAGGTCATATCTATGAAGTAAGTGGAATTCTAATGTGATATTCATCTTCTGATCACATATTCTCTGTGCAATGAACATTGTGAAATTTTAGCATAGATTGTTATATTGGCCCTCACCCAATATTGGGCCTTGGGCCTATTTATACAATGAAAAAATTATTGTGATGGCCCCACCACCCGAATTCCATGAATTTCTATACCACACTTTTGAAAAGTTTTCTCCCAAAATTCAATTTATTGACAGTGTATTATTTCATTACATTGTCATCAGTCTTTTCGTGCAATACTCACCCAAGTTTTGCCATGCTGACACGTCAGAAAACTTTTTTACTTCTGAGCACACTTAGTGGAAAGTTCTTTGAACAACCATTTAGCATTGTTTGCCTCCCAACATTACACTATACAATGAAGTAACTTGACCGAACAGTGAAATAAAACATTGTTAAATGCTGTTTACACTATATTGCAGATCATGATCATCAGCCCATTTTACAAAGTAATAAAACAGACACACTTTGGGTTGATATTTTTGGTACTTTGTCAGTTGAGAAATAAATTACTGCTGCATTATGGTTTACAATTTGAATTTATGATCATTTTCACTTTAGGCACTAGTTCTAAGGGTTGATCCTTCATATTTTGGCACAGGGCATGTTTTCGGAAGGTCTGATGCACGGTACAGGCAGCTACCTTTGGGCAAATGGAATGAAGTATGAAGTAAGAAAACTCCAATATACTGTACGTTCTCCTCCCTGTCTTGTGTCTTGTCACTGCAGTGGATCTCTGATGCTCATCAAATGCCTCTATAATGAGATACTGTATATCACTTCAATCATTGCTGCAGAATCTTCATGCTTGTGTAGAATAATCTCTTTCAAGAGCCTTGCAGATTCTATCCTATCCCAGTCCTGATGCCTGGATCTCACAAGCCAGATGTCAGTAGCCTGAGGCCTTCATCCATTGAGCCCTTCAACAGTCTGCTGCTGTGGTCTCCTACCTTGCAGGGTCCTTTCCCAGGCTTCATCTCGGTGCGGTTGTTATTCTCCCGCTCTGGTGCTCTGCTGCTACCTGGATCCCGTAACCCTTGAGATCTAGGCTGCCATCATCTTGGGCACTGGACTCTGTGGACATCGATTAAATTTAGACTATTTGTCAATGCTGCCAAATTTACACCCCATTAACCTACATCCCCAGTACGATTTTGAACGATGGGAGGAAACTTGAGCCCCCAGAGAAAACAAACACAGACACGGGGAGAATGTACAAACTCCTTACAGACAGTGCAGGATTCAAACCCAGGTCCAGTTCCGATCACTGGAGCTGTAAAGGCATTGCGCTAACTGCTACACCAACTGGGCTACCCTAAAAAAATCTTTAAAAAAATTCTCCATCAGCCCAAAGCTAGGCAGTTTAAACTTGTACAGGACCTCAAAAGCAGAAATTTCAGAGACGTGTTTCAGATGTGGGACTGAGACAGGAACTTTTCTACATGCCACATGGTCGTGTGTGAAGGCGAGGTCATTTTGGCAAGACATCACAGAAAAATTAACCAGGATAACAGGAGTGGCCCTTATGGAAGACCCGCAGCTATATCTATTTTATGGAAATAAGTAACAAATTGATCAAATATCAGATTTCATTTATAAAAATAGCACTGGTGGTAGCAAAGAAAATGTATTGCGCTCACTTGGAAGTCTGACTCCCCTCTACACCACAATGGACTGCGGAAATGAATAGCTGTATACCTATGGAAAAAAAATCAATATAGCTTAATGAATAAATATGACATTTTTGAAAAGATCTGGCAGCTATACTTGGACTACATAGGGGGCCCGCTGCGCAGCTCAGACGGCAAAGTCCTCCTCAGCGACAAGATCTCCATCCTCAACCGATGGTCAGAACACTTCCAATCTCTTTTCAGTGCCAACCGCTCAGTCCAAGATTCCGCCCTGCTCCAGCTCCCTCAACAGCCCCTAAGGCTAGAGCTGGATGAGGTCCTCACCCGGGAAGAGACATGTAAGGCAATTGAACAACTGAAAAGTGGCAAAGCAGCAGATATGGATGGAATCCCCCCAGAGGTCTGGAAGGCTGGCGGCAAAACTCTGCAAGCCAAACTGCATGAGTTTTTCAAGCTTTGCTGGGACCAAGGAAAATTGCCTCAGGACCTTCGTGATGCCATCATCATCACCCTGTACAAAAACAAAGGCGAGAAATCAGACTGCTCAAACTACAGGGGAATCACGCTGCTCTCCATTGTAGGCAAAATCTTCGCTAGGATTCTCCTAAATAGAATAATACCTAGTGTCGCCGAGAATGTTCTCCCAGAATCACAGTGTGGCTTTCGCGCAAACAGAGGAACTACTGACATGGTCTTTGCCCTCAGACAGCTCCAAGAAAAGTGCAGAGAACAAAACAAAGGACTCTACATCACCTTTGTTGACCTCACCAAAGCCTTCGACACCGTGAGCAGGAAAGGGCTTTGGCAAATACTAGAGCGCCTCGGATGCCCCCCAAAGTTCCTCAACATGGTTATCCAACTGCATGAAAACCAACAAGGTCGGGTCAGATACAGCAATGAGCTCTCTGAACCCTTCTCCATTAACAATGGCGTGAAGCAAGGCTGCGTTCTCGCACCAACCCTCTTCATAAATCTGATATATATATATATATATATATATATACACACCCAAAAGTGATTTCCCCAATTGTATTCTATATATATATTTAAAAGATTTGTAAGCTCTGACAGTGTGCGGATCTATATGTATGGAAAGGAGAAGGGATTGTTTTGTTTTTGTTATTTGTTGTTGGTAAGAAAAAGTTTAATATATTTTTGAAATAAATCAAAAATAAAATATTCAAAAAAATGTGTAAAGAGCCATTGGGCAACTGACAATTCACAGGTCAAAGTTCCCATCCAAGATACTTGAACTTGATACACCCAGTACAGCACCAATCCATTGTTGAAATTACTTCCATCAGATGTAATGTTAAGCAGTGACACTTGATAGTAGCAAAGATTACCTAACATCATAACCAAAGAGTTGGGTGATTAACTCAAATCGAACACTGCATTTCCTCTGTAACTATTGTGGTAGCAGTATAAAAGTATTTCATTAGCTTTAAAGTGCTTTGGGTTATTGGGAGCTTGAGAAAGGTACAGAAGTACATATATTAGAATTTTTTTTCAGGGAGATTTTTCAGTGAACACTCCTTCAGGTCATGGCACTTACATTTGGACTGATGGCAGCACCTATGTGGGTGATGTGAAAAATGGAATACGCCACGGACAGGGGGTATTCACAAGTGCTGATCAATCTATTTCTTACACTGGAGAGTGGTACCACAGCAAGAGGCATGGAAAGGTAAGAGTTAATATGTTATCATTTTTAGAGTTGAGTTTATTGTCACGTGAACAGAGGTACAGTGAAAAGCTTTGTTTTGAGTGCTATTCAGGCATGGCAAAAAAAAAATTGGCGCTCTTCAGAGACATTTAGAATTTGAAATTCACAGAAAGCATGTCGAGAACAAAGTAATGAGATTAATTGTGGCAGCGGTCAAACTGGGTTTCTATCATTTTAACACAACAGGCAAATCAGATCCATGCACAGCGGCTTCTTGCCATTCCCAAGTGCCACACTGTTGTTGGTGGGCAGAGGGAATCAGGCACAGTTGCTCTGTGCTGTCAGTCATAGTCACCGTAAATTGGCATCCGTAGCCACAGAAACTATTCTGGCTCTGGTTACCATAACCACTGGTGCCTTGGCCTCTGGCTTAGCCATGACCACCATGCATGGTGAATTTAAATCCTCCCCCCCCCCCCCCCCCCCCACTGTATACAGGTTTGATGAGAAGTAGGAACACTGAGCTGATCTGTGGGTTCGATCCCTGCACCCCTGTACTGATCTGAATGCTGCCACTGACAGACTGTGGAGTTGGAGCTGGACTCATGTACTCTGATCGGATTGAAGAGCTGGGACTATAGTGGCGTTGAGAAGGATGAAGTGGGGATTTTATAAAAATGTATAAAATTATGAAAGGAATAGAAAAAATTGAAGCAGGAAGCTTGGTTTCCACTGGCAGATAAATCTTACAGCCATTCTCTGCCTTTTTTTAGCTGTGGCCCCATTTAAGACTGCTCAGGGTTTATGGTGTTCCCCCCTTTCCTGTGAAGCAGTCAAATTTAGTTGTTTTTCTTCTGTACTTCTGTCCATAGAACTATAGAACACTACAGCATGGAAAACAAGCCATTCGGTCCTTCTAGTCTGTGACGAAATATCACTCAACTAGTCCCACTGACCTGCACCCATTCCATGACTCTCCAGTCCTCTCCCACTTATGTATCTCTCCAATTTATTCTTAAAACTTAAGAGTGAGGCTGCATTTACTACGTCAGTTGGCAGCACATTCCATACTCCCTCCACTCTCTGAGTGAAGAAGTTCCCCCTAAACTTTTCCCCTTTTACCTTAAAGCCACGTCCTCTTGTATTTATCTCTCCTAATCTAAGTGGAAAGAGAAAGGTTGTATTTACTCTGTCTATAATCTCCCCTCATTCTTCTTTGCTCCAAGGAATAAAGTCCTAACCTGTTTAATTTTTCTCTGTAACTCAACTCCTGAAGACCCAGCAACATCCCAGTAAATCTTCTCTGCTCTCTCAATCTTATTGTTATCCTTCCTGTAGTTTGGTGACCAGACTCCAATTTTGGCCTAATCAATGTCTTGTACAACTTCTCCATAACATCCCAACTCTTGTACTCAATACTTTGATTTATGAAGGCCAAGATGCCAAAAGCTTTCTTCACAACCCTGGCTACCTGTGATGCCACTTTCAGTACCTTAGTACCCTACCATTTACTGTGTATGTCCTACCTTGGCTTGACCTTCCAAAATACAACACCTCACATTTGTCTGCATGAAATTCCATCTGCCATTTTCTGGCCTTTTTTTTCCAGTTGGTCTAGATCCTTCTGCAAGATTTGAAAGCCTTCCTCTCTGTCCACAACTCCTCCAATCTTAGTGTCATCGGCAAACTTGCTGATCCAATTTACCACATTATCATCTGGATCATTGATACAAACAACAATGGTCCCAGCTTCAATTCCTGAGGCACACCACTCATCACAAGCCTCCAGTCTGAGAAGCAATCATCCATCACCACTCTGTCTTCTTCCATTCAGCCAATTTCAAATCCAGTTTACAATCTCTCCTTGAATGCCCAGTGTCTGAACCTTCTGAACTAATTTCCATGTGGGACTTACTAAAGTCCACATAGACAACATTCACAGTCTTTCTTTTGTCTACTTTCTTGGTAACCTCCTCGAAAAACTCTACAAGATTCATTAAACACGACAAATCCACGCACAAATCCACGCTGACTGTCCTTAATCAGCCCTTGGCTATCCAAATACTTGTATATCCAATCTCTCAGAACACTGTCCAATAATTTACCCACTACTGATGTCAGGCTCACTGTCCTGTAATTTCCTGGTTTACTTTTGGAGCCCTTTTTAAACAATGGGACGACATGAGCTACCCTCCAATCCTCCAGCACCTATATAACCATATAACAGTTTATGGCATGGACACAGGCCATCTCGGCCCTACAAGTCCACGCCAGTTCACTCAACTCCGCTAGCTCTGCCCATAACCTTCTAACCTCACTTCTTCTCTATATAAAAGATTAAAAAAAAATTTCAGTCTGTGGCCCCCATTGAATGTGCTGTGGGCCCAGGTGGAGTGAGCGGCATATAACCCCTGTTGAGAATGGCTGGACTAGAATGAAAGGGACATAGCCTCAAATTTTCGGGGAGTAGATGCAAGACAGGGATGAGGAGGAATTGCTTCTTCCAGTAAGTAGAGAATCTGTAGAATTCTCTGCCCAATGAAGCAGTGGAGGCTGCCTCATTAAATGTATTTAGTACACAGTTCAATAGATTTTTGGAAGAATGGGGAAATGATGGTTATAGGGAACAGATGGGTAAGAAGTAGAGCTGAGTCCACAGCCAGATTAGCTATGATCTTATTGAATGGTGGAGCAGGTTCAATGGGTCAGATGGCCAAGTCCTGCTCTGATTTTTTCAACATGTTCCCATTGCAGTGCTACATCTCACCACAGTCATTCTCCTCATCCCACTATCTTTTCATTCAATTGTTTGGTTGTTACCTTTACGACACCAGAATATGGACAGAAACAATAATAGACCAGAGACGAAGGGACAGTAGTCAAGCACCTTGTCTTTGACAATGAACTGCTGGAGGAACTCAGTAAGTCATGCAGCATCCATGGGTAGAAATGGTCAGTCAGCATTTTGGGGCTGGGCCCTTCGATAAAGTGTTCCAACTTGAAAAGTTAACTGACCATCTCTGCATAGATTTAAACAGGAAAGTCTGCTGTGATTTTAGTACAATATGTAAAAGTACTGGAGAAACTCTGCAGGTCCTGCAGCATCTATAGGAAGTAAAGGGTAGACACTGCCTGTCCTACTGAGTCCCTCCAGAAACTCATTATTTGCTCAAGTTTGGCATGTGATCTTCCCTTTCCTTTCTCAGGGAACAATATACTACAATGAAGAAGGAAGCTCGTGGTATCAAGGTGATTGGGTGAACAATGTCAGGGAAGGCTGGGGCATGAGACGGCAAGTACACTTCTAAGGAAATTCATTTCTCATAACCTCCTGTTAATCAAAAAAAATTCAGATTTTGTATGACAATTGAATTTTCATTTTGTCTTAAACAATAGTTTGAGAAAGTTAGCATTTTGAAAATAATCTGAATTAGGAATATTTGATTTCTTTAAAGAACACAAATAAATTTACATTCTCTAAAAATATTAAAGATGATAAATTATTTAATATGGTTTTCTCGTAATTTTTGTGTTTAAATGAAACTTCCGCTATAAGGGCAAAGCAGATGTTATTACCATGGGAATTTTATTATGTGAAAGTAATTATTCGGGAAGTAAATGCAAGTTATTGATGGAAAGGAAATTATACCAACTGGACTGAACCCCAAGATTTCACTGTTGGTAATTTGAAAATAATGACACTACTTGTCAGAAGGAAAAGAGTGGGTGAAACATGAAAGTCTTCAGATACTGTGATTGCAGTAAAAACACACAGAAATGCTGGAGGAACTCAACCAGTCTTTCAGCGTCCATAGGAGACCAAGATATATTGCTGATGCTTTGGGCCTGAGCCCTTCTTCAAGAAATAAGCAAAGCAGAATGAGCAAAAATCAGGAGGATGGGGGAGGAGTCCAGACCAACTGAAGACTGAATGGATTTCAATATTCTGCACTCTCCAGATTTAGTTGCACTTCATAATCTCATTTTGAACTTGGTCTTCAAGTTTATCATGTGTTTGCATTGGCTGTGTTAGACATGAACTTTAGAGTCTTATTTCATCCTCACATTTTCTTTGTCTTGTGTTGGTCATGTGTTTCTGTTTCAGACATTTTAACTTTGCCTGAAATTATTAAAAGTGGCATTCAGAAGCCTTTCATGAGTAAACATGATATTTTCTCTCTCTTTCTTTTCCCTTTCCAATCTTATCCCCATTTCTGGTTGATGCAGATGTTAATGCCCCTAGAAATGGGCATTATTTATCGGTATACCTGGAGAATGGGGATTTGACTCCTGTTCTGATCTCCACATATTCCTGATCTGACAGTTCATTAAGTAAGAATTGGGTACTAGTTGATTTTCTAAACTTCTTCCCAACCCAATTTCTCCACCCTTCACTAAGTGCTGATTAGTGTTATCTCGAATGATTTATCAGATCCAACTACAGCAGTGAATTTTCACACAAAGTGGTGGGTGCAGAGTAAACGTGGATAGGCTTTTTCAATTAAGAGTGGGGGAGATTCAAACTAGAGGGCATGGTTTAAGATTGAAGGGGGAAAATTATAAGGGGAACATGAGGGGAAATTTCTTTACGCAGAGGGTGGTGGGGATGTGGAATGAGCTTCTGGCAGACGTGGTCGAGGCGGGATCATTGGTTACATTTAAGGAAAGACTGGATCGTTACATGGATAGGAGGGGACGAGAGGGGTATGGACCGGGTGCTGGTCAGTGGGACTAGGAGGGTGGGGATTTGCTACGGCATGGACTAGTAGGGCCGAACTGGCCTGTTCTGTGCTGTAAGTGGTTATATGGAATGTGCTGCCAACAATAATGGAGGAAGCAAGTACAATCGACTCTTTTAAGAGACTATTAACTAGGTTCCTGGAACTGAGAAAGATGGAGAGTTATGCAGTAGGGAAATTCTAGGCCAGTGGTTCTCAACCTTTTTCCATTCACAGACCACTTTAAGCAATCTCTCTGCCATCGGTGCTCTGTGATTAGTAAGGGATTGCTTAAGGTGGTATGTTGGTGGAAAGAAAAAGTTTGAAAACCACGGTTTTAATCGTCCCTCATTGACTGGTTATGTGCACAGTTTCATAAATCTAAAGGAGATGGGCCAAGGGCAATTTTTCTCAAGCACAATATTTCAGTAACAATTGGATCTAGAGCAGTGTTTCTCAATCTTCCCTTCCCATTCACATCCCACCTTAAGCAATCCCTTACTAATCACAGACCACTTATGGCAATAGGGATTACTTAAAGTGATATGTGAATGGAAAGAAAAAGGTTGAGAACCACTGGTCTAGGCAGTTAAGAGGAGGTCATTGGGTCAGTACAACATTGTGGGCTGAAGGGCCTGAACTATGCTGTAGATTTCCATGCCCTAATGGCAGGGAAGACACCAGGTGATTCAGGTGCCTGTCATAGAAAATAATTTTTCGATAGCTTTTACAAAGTGATGAACATTTCATAAAGGATACTACTCAAATATTCTGTGCTGTGAGTCACACTTTAACAAAAGCATGTCTCCCTAGATATATGAGTGGGAATATCTATGAGGGACAGTGGAAAAACTGTACCCGCCATGGAGAAGGCACCATGAGTTGGATTTCTACTAATGAAGAATACACAGGCCAATGGGAAAATGGTATTCAGGTGAGACTGTAAACATCCATGTTATGCTTTCTTCTTGTTAGAGAAGGTTACTATATTAATATAGAAAAATATCCTGCTGTTTCCCTAATGGCTTAGCAAATTCTAAGTTTATAATATGTGAAATCTGGGATTTGCTGAGTGAAAGTTCAGGAGGAAGTAAAGGACATCAATACAAACAGTGATTCCTAATTGTGAACAGGAACTGGATACATGGGTCTAGGAAGGGGTTATCTACACAACTTATAGTGTAACTTTCAAAATTTTCAATCAAGTCAGCAAAAACCCCATCCCATCTTCTTCAGAATAACTCTGTCAAGTAGATGTAAAAAATGTCACATTGTTTTGAAGAAGAGTTCTCTCTGGTTACCTGCACAATCTTTAATTGTCGATCTATGTTATTAAAATAGAATGATCTCATTGCTACCTCTGCAGCTTGTGGAAACTTGTGTGTAAAGTTGACTCATCATTTGTTACAACTCCTCTTCAAAGTACTTAATGGAATGCAATTTGCCAAAGGTACAACTCTCATTCTTTAGTCTTCTCTAGCACTGAAGGGTGTGTTGACCTTGATAAATACAATTTTAAATCTAATCTTGGTACATTTTGAACTTTCTACAAATTGTTCACCTTTGGTAAAACAAAGAAAGACTTGAATTTATTTGTATAGAGCCTTTCATGCCTTGTCCAGGACATTTCAATATTGTAATTTACAATTGCTATTATAACATTGGAAAAACAGTTTGTTCCGAGCAAGTTCCCACAATCAATTCCACTGTATATTTTAATGCTTTACTTTGTAGTGTTGTCTAAGACCAGAACAGCCTGCTGTCCTTTGAACTTGCAGCAAGAGAACTTTTATGTTTACCTAAACGAGCACAAAGGACCTTTCTTTGAGATCTCACTGATGATGCCTCAGTGTAGCAGTTCTTCAGTACTGCACTAGATTCTGTCAAAGATTTTATATTCAAGTCTTTGCAATGGGATTTGAATCCACATAGATTCCTAATATATTCTGTAATGTTATAAATAGCAACATTTCATGTGATAAATTTGTCTCTTATCCACTTTAGCGTTCGTTGTACATTGTTCAATATAACCAGATTCTTTAACCCCACTAGCTCATTGTTAGAATGCAAAACAAATTGGTGTGGCTATGATCTTTCGCACACATATGTTTATGGTTGCTAATATGATGTCCACACAGTTATGGCATACGCATGCATATATTGATAAAAGTAGCAGCAAAAACACTGGGCAGCACGATTCGTGTAGCAGTTAGTGCAATGCTGTTACAGCACCAGTGATCGGGACCAGGGTGTCTGTAAGGAGTTTGTATGTGTCTCCCCGTGTCTGCATGGGTTTTTCCCAGGGGCTCCGGTTTCCTCCCATCATTTGAAATGTACTGGGGGTTGTAGGTAAATTGGGCAGCACAGACTCGTGGGCCGAAATGGCCAGTTACCATGCTGTATGTCTAAATTTAAAACATTTGAACAAGATGTCAGAAAATGATGACACTGATTGTTAGATACACGTGCTTAGTGACTTGCCAGAATGCTTTGCAAATTAGATTTCACATTCCATTTGGGAACCAGTTTGAAGATTCTTCAGGACTTTTGTTTTTTTTTTCCCAGCATGGGTTTGGGATTCACACCTGGTTTCTGAAGAGGGTGTTGAGTACTCAGTATCCACTAAGAAATCAATACATTGGACAGTTTGTGAAAGGAGTCCGGCAAGGGCATGGCAAGTTCTTCTATGCAAATGGAGCTATGTATAGTGGAGAATGGATGGCAAACAAGAAGCATGGTTTAGTAAGTCTCCTCCAATAAGCATGGGCTCTTTTTTTTTAAATGGTCATTTTCAGTGCACAATCTTTATTTGGCATTTCAAAAAGCACTGGTTAAATTTATTATTTTATGAGCAGTTTGTTAATTGTGGATTAAAAACAAGGATTACCTATACATTTGATATGCAGCGGAACGTCAGCTCCATAATGTTCTCAAATCCTTGGAGTGGGGTATCATATCCATGCCTTTTTGACAGAGAAACGACTGTCCCACTATGTCAAGTTAACTCTTAATTATATAAACAATTTTTTAAAAATCCATTCAGAATAATGATGAAATATTTACATTGATTAATATTTACATTGTAAATATTACTTTAAATTGAGATAATTATGTAAAAATTACATATAATTGTTGTTTACACCATTTTGTTTATTTCTACATGATTAATACACAGTTTGCCAACATTATTTTCAATATAATTAAGTCTAAATTGTTAAATTCAGTCTCTTAACTTTCATATTATCAGGGCACATTCATTTTTAAAAATGGTCGCACCTTTGAAGGGGAATTTTTGGAAGATCGAATGGCCGAATTTCCTAATTTTTCGATTGATGGGATGAATACACCAGATCTCAGTGCAGTACGCACCCAATCACCACTTGAAGCTGGTAAGCATTCCTGGAGAAGTTCCAGTCTATTTATAGTGGAAAATATCTATCATCAAATATTCAACCATATTGTGAACCTTCTCTAATATAGTATTGATGTATATTGTAACACCACTCTATTAACAAAATCACAAGCATGTATTTATTGCAAATCTGATCCCATTCCAGATTCAAATCACCCTCTCAGTGATAAAGTTCTTCTTCTGAACCCCAATAAATCTCCTATCCCTTACCTTCAGCTTCTTATTTTTAGGCACTTCTGTTCTGGGGTAAGCTTTCATGCTTTCTGTGCCATTTCCACCTCTGATCATTTTGTATTTCTCGTGTATCCACTTAATCTTCCTCCACTGTAAGAAAAATACAGTAGTCTTTCCTGCTAACAGAAAGTGATCCATCTAGGCAACATCTTGGTAAATTTTGTGTATCCCCCTTGGGGATACACACAATAACCAGAGAATTCTGTGGAAGGAAAGGAAAATAATTTGTAAAAGTCTTACTTATGCCTTTTTTGCTCACCCAATGTATTTTTGCAGACTCCAATTTTCTTCTTTGCTTTCAATCACAGTGTGATTTTTAGATTCATCTGGAAAAAAATAGTCAGTCATTGACATAATGTCCCAAAAAGGAAGGGACCTCGAACTAAAGTCTGTAGAACTCCACAGCTGTAGCCTTTCTTTCAATACTTTTTATTCTGACAATGTATAACCAGATTCTTTAACCCATGCCATAAACTATTATATGGTTATATAGATGCTGGAGGATTGGAGGGTAGCTCATGTTGTCCCATTGTTTAATCCAATTTGCCATTTACGACTTTCCCAAATGTGTGCAATTGTTATTTATATTGCCACTGAAGTCCACAAAGGCTAAAATGGCCTTACAATATAAGTTAACATCAAAGTCGTGAAGTGCAGATAATGGCAATATGTGTACAAACTCAATCACAGACTCATTTAAGGCCTCTTACTTCGTACATTATTTATTTTTAATATTTATTTTCTGTATTGCTCAATTTGTTTATATTGGTCTCTTTGTTTACATTTTTCTCTTTTGCATACCTATCTTTTCGTGAATACAGTTTTTTTTTGGACTACCAATAATGAGAAATTCTGCCTCGCCTGCAGAAAAAAGAATCTCAGGGTTGTATGTGATGTCATCTATGTACTCTGACAATAAATCTGAACTTTGAACTATATATCATGATGTATTGACAGAAAGTCCCACCTATATTTAAAACTATATTTTTGGTGAACATCTGTATAACAATAAATATTTTAAAAACAATTAAAAAAATTAAAGATTTATTACTTTCTTTAAAAGGAAGTGACCAAGGAAGTGGACCTAAAAGTGTTATTAGATCAGTTCTGCAACATAATGTGGAGCTTAATATTGATTTGCTTTGGGAGAACATCGTAGAGGAAGACAGACAAAATGAAGTTTTGAAGGTAAACAAAACTCCATCAGATCATAGAATTGCAGATGCTGGAAATCTGAAATAAAAATAGAGAATGCTTGAAACACTCAGCAAGTCAGGCAGCATCTGTGGAAAGAAAAAAAGTTAACATTTCTAATCAAAGACTTCATCATGAAGTTAATTTTAAGTTGCAGGGAGCAGCAGAGAAATGAGTCAAAATGAGTATGTGTCTGATAGCACAATGACCAGATTGTGCAGGTGATTGCAATGTTTACAGATCTAACAGGTTAATGAGAACGGTTAGAGAGAGAAAAATCATGTAATGGAATATATTACAACTCAGAGTTGAAGATGAAACCAACCCAATGCTGGAGGAACCCAACATGTCGAAGAACATCAGAGGGAGACAAAGAATTGTCATTATTTCATTGAACATAGAACGCTGCAGCATGGAAACCGATCCTTTGGCCCATCTAGTCCTACCAAACTAGATATTTCAGGCTTGAACTCTTTGTATTTTGCTCCAGTAGGTGTTGGGTGGACTGAGGAGGGGTGGAGGATGACAGCCAAGTGGAGTCAATTGGGAGACTGAAGCAGGTAGGCAATGTGGAACCAGAAAGAAAAAAAAACAAAAGCCCCTTTTACATCGAACCCTCAAGCCAGCTTTCCTCTGACTTACCTGCATGAACACAGAAAAGATGGATTGGTGGGTCCATTTTGCTCTGTGTTTTCTCTGCCAAGGGACCTAGTGTCAGAGGTGGAACGAAGTCGCACTGCTTCCTGCATAAGCTGACGAGTGCTGAAATCAGCTTGAAAGGGGGGTGGCTGATGATGTCGCGATGACGTCCTCAGCCTGCAACTGAAGTGCAGGAATTTTAAAATTAACCATCTGCGAGCTTCCTGGCGCATCACGGCAGAGGGTAGCGCTGCTGTGCGTCACGTCCCACCGCTTTTGCCCTGGGAAGCCAGCTTGCTACGATAAAGGACTCACAACATGAACACTGAAGCCATCTTTCTGATTTCCCCTTTTACATAGATTGTGAGTTGGGTAATAAGGTGACTTCTCTATGTAAAAACCCCTAGAGAAAGAAGAAGGTGGATGGAGCCAGGTGGGGGATGGGGTTTGAAGGTGGAGACAGATCGGAGGGTGATAAGTAGGAATACAAGGGCTACCAGATCACAAGAAGGTTGTTGAGAAGGGTGAAAAAAGGATTTGCCTAGATTAGAGAATACAGTCTTAAGTATAAGAGGTTGCCCAAACACGCATTGTTTCTCTGGAGCATCAGAGGGGCGACCTGATTGAAGTTTGTAAAATTAGATATGGACGATAAGAAACAAAATAGGTTTAAGGTCAGAGGGGGAAAGTTTATAGGATATTTGTTAGGCAATTATTTTACTGGTATTTTCCTGGTGTGTCCTGTCAGGAGAGGTGTTAGCAGCAGATAAAATCTCAAGGTGTAAAGACATTTGGCAGACAAATGAATGACAGGAAATGAAAGGATATGGACCATAACCAGGCATATGGGATTGGTTTGATTTGGCACCGTGATTGGTGGAGTCATAGTGGGCCGAAGGGCCTGTTCCATGCTGTACTGCTCTATATTCTTTCCCCTTCACCACTCGTCCAGACCTCTGCTAAGATTGCATAAACTTGCTTTATTGTAGTTCAATGTTATGTGACCTTGGTTTTGTTTTGTACAGTTAGAATATGCCATTCTTCGACATTTCACACAACTGAAGAAAATGTACAGTTTCTACAGCAGTCTGGGACACCAGCAATCACCAGATAATACTTTCTTACTGAGCCAGCTACAGTTCTGGCGTTTTCTGAAAGACAGCAGATTTCACCATTATGGTTTGAGCCTGGCTAACATGGATAGAATCCTACATGGTAATTACGTCTTCTTCAAAGTTTACTCAGTTCCTGGCACATTATAAACAATGGATACAAATTCTCCCTTTTATAAACTATGGCTCCTCATGAGAATGGAGTCAGCAATATGGCATTGCAAGCAGATCAATAGTGCAGAAGAGAGAGAGAGGATCAGTGAGACTCTTATTGGGTTTTATTAATTTTGTTTGGCTATAGCCCCCTTAGGAATGCAAAGTTTGTGGGTCCCCTTCCCTGTGAAGCAGTCAAGTTTAGTTTCTTCCATACTTCTCTCCTCCCAACTACATAAAAAAACATTAAGAATATTTATGACTTCAGTCCGTCGCCCTGCTTAAATGAGCTGTGCCCTCCACCCCCCCCCAAACCAGGGGTGCTGTATGGTCCCCGTGGAGAATGGCTGTCCTTGATTATTATCTTTTTCACCACCCAGTGTCAGTGAAAGTCATTGTTGTGTAATCATCTAGTTTGGATCAGAGTACAAATCTGCAATTTTACAAAGTTTGTTATTACTTCTTTAGAATTAATGATCTCTGCAGTATCATAAATTCAGAGTATATTGAAAATATTAAATGTTTGCCCTCTAGACAATGCCACATGTGCAGCCTCTAATCTTCTGTCTGTTGCAGGACAATTTGTTGCTGTGGAAGATACTCATTCTCCATTTGACACCTTGTTGTTGGGGAAGTTCCTGAGTTACATTGTCATCCTGGCATATCACATTTACCACAAGGAGCATAAGTAAGAGAGCAATGTTTAGTTCCCCATCCACTTAGAAACTCTGCATCTCGGGGCTTGTTGACTGTTGAAATCTTTTTAAAAAGTCAGTGTAACTGCTCTCACAATTAATAGCACCTGCTTTAATTGAAAATTCTCAGTCTGTAGGAGAGGACATATGCCTAAATCTTGTGACTGAATGCTTTGTCCCAATTGAGAAATATCAGCATTAAATTCCTATATCTTTGGAGTGTGGACCAAAATGTAAAGCAAATTTTAAAAATTTTGGTATGGTCATTCCCAAGAAGAAAATCTGAGAACCCAAGGGCAGGAGGATACAATTCAAGAACACAGTTGCACAATTGAATGGTACTCCAATCGAAATCTTGTACTGATGGTGAAAGCAAGATGAATATTTTTGTCTTAAAGCAAACTCGTTATAGAATTAAATAGAATGTATACATCAGAAACATACTGCACATCTGCCTCCTGCCATTCTTCCTCATCTATATTCACTAGAATCTCTCTTTTCTCCCGTGTGCTTGGGTAGCTTTCCTTCAAATACAATGGAATACTAATTGTCTCAGCTATTCCCTGGAAGAGGCAACCACTGTTATACTGAATATCTTTCATTGACCTGTGTAATGTTAAAATAATTCATCTGTTTACTTAAAAATGATGGCCTTGTCTGTAAAAGTCAATATTTTTACACATCACACAGTGCCATTGATAAAGGTCCTCTGTTTAATCTCTGGATTTTTCCTACTAGGATACACAATTGTGCTTTATAAAGAATGCAGACCTTTCTTTCTTTGGCTTGGCTTCGCGGACGAAGATTTATGGAGGGGGTAAAAAGTCCACGTCAGCTGCAGGCTCGTTTGTGGCTGACAAGTCCGATGCGGGACAGGCAGACACGATTGCAGCGGTTGCAAGGGAAAATTGGTTGGTTGGGGTTGGGTGTTGGGTTTTTCCTCCTTTGCCTTTTGTCAGTGAGGTGGGCTCTGCGGTCTTCTTCAAAGGAGGTTGCTGCCCGCCAAACTGTGAGGCGCCAAGATGCACGGTTTGAGGCATTATCAGCCCACTGGCGGTGGTCAATGTGGCAGGCACCAAGAGATTTCTTTAGGCAGTCCTTGTACCTTTTCTTTGGTGCACCTCTGTCACGGTGGCCAGTGGAGAGCTCGCCATATAACACGATCTTGGGAAGGCGATGGTCCTCCATTCTGGAGACGTGACCCATCCAGCGCAGCTGGATCTTCAGCAGCGTGGACTCGATGCTGTCGACCTCTGCCATCTCGAGTACTTCGACGTTAGGGGTGTAAGCGCTCCAATGGATGTTGAGGATGGAGCGGAGACAACGCTGGTGGAAGCGTTCTAGGAGCCGTAGGTGGTGCCGGTAGAGGACCCATGATTCGGAGCCGAACAGGAGTGTGGGTATGACAACGGCTCTGTATACGCTTATCTTTGTGAGGTTTTTCAGTTGGTTGTTTTTCCAGACTCTTTTGTGTAGTCTTCCAAAGGCGCTATTTGCCTTGGCGAGTCTGTTGTCTATCTCATTGTCGATCCTTGCATCTGATGAAATGGTGCAGCCGAGATAGGTAAACTGGTTGACCGTTTTGAGTTTTGTGTGCCCGATGGAGATGTGGGGGGGCTGGTAGTCATGGTGGGGAGCTGGCTGATGGAGGACCTCAGTTTTCTTCAGGCTGACTTCCAGGCCAAACATTTTGGCAGTTTCCGCAAAGCAGGACGTCAAGCGCTGAAGAGCTGGCTCTGAATGGGCAACTAAAGCGGCATCATCTGCAAAGAGTAGTTCACGGACAAGTTTCTCTTGTGTCTTGGTGTGAGCTTGCAGGCGCCTCAGATTGAAGAGACTGCCATCCGTGCGGTACCGGATGTAAACAGCGTCTTCATTGTTGGGGTCTTTCATGGCTTGGTTCAGCATCATGCTGAAGAAGATTGAAAAGAGGGTTGGTGCGAGAACACAGCCTTGCTTCACGCCATTGTTAATGGAGAAGGGTTCAGAGAGCTCATTGCTGTATCTGACCCGACCTTGTTGGTTTTCGTGCAGTTGGATAATCATGTTGAGGAACTTTGGGGGACATCCGATGCGCTCTAGTATTTGCCAAAGCCCTTTCCTGCTCACGGTGTCGAAGGCTTTGGGTGAGGTCAACAAAGGTGATGTAGAGTCCTTTGTTTTGTTCTCTGCACTTTTCTTGGAGCTGTCTGAGGGCAAAGACCATGTCAGTGGTTCCTCTGTTTGCGCGAAAGCCGCACTGTGATTCTGGGAGAATATTCTTGGTGACACTAGGTATTATTCTATTTAGTAGAATCCTAGCGAAGATTTTGCCTGCAATGGAGAGCAACGTGATTCCCCTGTAGTTTGAGCAGTCTGATTTCTCGCCTTTGTTTTTGTACAGGGTGATGGTGGTGGCATCACGAAGATCCTGAGGCAGTTTACCTTGGTCCCAACAAAGCTTGAAAAACTCATGCAGTTTGGCATGCAGAGTTTTGCCACCAGCCTTCCAGACTTCTGGGGGGATTCCATCCATACCTGCTGCTTTGCCACTTTTCAGTTGTTCAATTGCCTTATATGTATGCAGACCACTCCTACAACATTAAGAATGCAGACCACTCCTACAACATTAAGCATAAACAAAAAGAAAACAGTATTGTACTTGATCTAAATTGAACAAACACCATTTGCCACAGTCGTGACGGTAGACACAGTAGTAACCCAATAGGCACACTGCGAGACTGGCTGAGCTCCTCCAGCATTTCTGTGTTTTCATTCTCCTTTCAGAGACCAGCATCCCATTCTGGAAGCTTGCTTTTCCAAACTGATGACCAACAATCTTCTTCCTTTTGCTTGCGTGGTTAATGGTATGTACAATCTACATATGCCATTGAGAGTAAATAATGGCTAACTGTATTGAACCCAAAATTTATCCAAAAAGCATGTAATGTGCGATGGTCAACAGTATTGAATGTATTTTGAAGAGTTTAAGTGCAGATTTGTAACCCATGAATTTGCTGGCCTTGCCATGTTAAAATAATGAACTGTGTTGGAGGTGTTCTTTTGGAGCACTGTTTACATCACTTATTCTTCCTCTGCATGTGACTTACTGAAATATAAAACATTGTAAGATGGATTTCTAACTCCCAAGTCGGTGGTTCTCGAACTTTTATTTCCACTTACATACCACCTTGAGTAATCCCTTGCTAATCACAGATCATAGGATGCCCCATGTAAGCGAGTGGAAAGAAAAAAGATTGAAAAACTACTGTCCTAAGTCTTTCATATTACTAGTTATGGTTGGTTGCTTTCAATGTGCAGATCAGAAGCAGCTTGCCCAGAGAAGGGCAGGTATTTTCTGGCTTTCCAGTCTCTATCATATAGATCAGCACTCAGTTTTTATTTAAAAAAGAACTTACAACACAGTAGAAGCCAATTCCGGCCATTGAAACCCGTGCTGCCCAATTACACCCAATTCACTTACAACCCTGTGCATTTTGGAGGGTGGAAGGAAACCAAAGCATCTGGAGAAAACCCACACAGGTCAAACAGACAGACTCCTTACAAACAATGCCAGGTTCAAACCCTGGCTTGCTGATGCTAATGTGCAGCCCAACCTTCTGCCTTACTACACCCCTAAGGCAATGAGCAAATTGCTGGAAGGACTTAGCAGGTCAGGCATACATGGAGGCAAAGGAACCCTGCATTAGGATCCTGAAACAGACATAGTGTCATAAAGGTTTGCAGCACGATTAATATAGTGGTTAGTTCAATGTTATTAGAGTGCCAGCAACCTGGATTTGGATCAGGTGCTATCAGTAAGGTGTTTGCATGTTCTCCCCATGTCTGCGTGCTTTTTCTTCAGGTGCTTTGGTTTCCTTCCAGCCTTCAAACACCTACGGGGTTTGTAGGTTAATTGGTGCATTTGGATGTGGCGCGGGCTGGTGGTTCGGAAGGACCTTTTACCATGCTATAGGACTAAATTTAAAATTTAAAGCACGGAAACGGGCCCTTCAGCCCAACTTGTTTATGTCCACCATATTGTTTCCTTGAGCCAGTCTTCTAAACTTTTTATTTGTACCCACTTCTCTCACTTCCTCTGGGAGCTCTTCCCATGTACCTACACATGGCACATCGTGTATAGGGAAGTACCGTTGACAATTCCCACTTACGGTTTTAGTTCCTTCTTGACAAAGGCCATTCAAGCTCAAATCTTTGAGTACCTTGCTCTTGGCAATATACGCAGAAGTTGTTCCATATTCACTGATGGTATTCATTTAGTGAAGGTACAAGTTTACATTTTGTGAAGAAAAAAAATTAATTTGACATTTTAAATGCACCAACTACTTCTCGAGAATTATGGACAGGCCCTTGAATAAAAAAAATTGCTAAATATTATTTTACTGAAAAGTAGATGGTGAAATATTCCTACAGTAGTCACCTTATACCTTGCTTTAGGAATAATTTTCTAAATTTTAATAATTTATCATCTTTATTAGCTTGTGGCTAATTTGATAAAATTGTAATTATTTTGGAATCTCAGTAAAACATTTAGAGGGGAAGGTGGTGCAGATACACAAAGCGATATTGCTCTTTGCTCTTTGATGATGGATTCCCATTTGATGCAGGAAGCTTATTTCAGGAAACTGAAACTACTACAATCACACTTGGCTACGTGAATAAATGTTGGGACGTGTACAGAACCTATTGTGAACAAAACCGTCGGCCACCCAACACCAGCGTCATGACAATGAGGCACTTCCTGTGGATGCTCAAGGTATGGATTTGATCTGATCTGTACAACAGAGCTACAACTTATTTAATAAATTATATGAAGAAAGGTTAGAACATTACAGCACTGTACAGACCCTTCAGCCCACGATGTTGTGCAGACCAACTCCACAACAATCTAATGTCTTCCTACCTCACACCCATAACCTTCTAATTTTTCTTTCATCCATATGCCCATCTTAAGAGTCTTTTGTGCCAGGCTCCACCACCACTCCCAGCAATGCATTCCAGGCATCCATCATTCATTGAGTAAAAACTGATCTCTGACATCTCCCCTAAACTTTCCTCCACTCACCTTAAACCGATGTCCTCTGGTATTTGCTATTGTTAATCCAAGAGAAAGGTAAAGGTTCCATTATTGTCACATTTAGAATGTCACATACATGAAATTCTTTAACTTTGTCTACCCGTAAGGCAGACATAGATTCACAACTTTGTCCAGCACCCCTCACAGAAAACTACAGCATCTGGTGTTCTTAGGTGGTCTCCCCTCTGAGTACTGACCAGTCCTGTCAGAGATCAGACAATCCCAAGTGTATTCAGGCTATTAGGTGCCGTGGTGCTGATGTCTACCCTATCTATGGCCCTCATAATATAAACCTCTATTAAGTCACCTACCATCCTTTGTTGCACCAAAGAGAAAACCCCTAGCTCTATCAACCTTGCTTCATGTTCTCCAATCCAGGTAAACCTCCTCTGCACCCTCTCCAAAGCACCTACATTCTTCCTATAATGAGGAGACCAGAGCTAACTAGTCTAAAAATGTTATAACCATTGACTGATATTGTTGTCATAATAGTGTATTTGAAGTTTAGGCTCTCATCTTGAATATTAGCTTTAGTTACTGTGATAAAGTCCTCCCATTCATAGTCTGAGGATTTTGTTGAAGAGAACATCTATCCTAATTGAAATTAGGCTCTGTGATTTGGATGCACTGAGGAGGTAAAGGTGGTACTCCTTAATGGTTTGAAGATAAATTGGTGATTTTTTGCATGTTTGTTTATTAAACTTTTAAAGGGCAGTCAAAGAAAGCGTTTGGCAAAATAAAAAGTGAATAAATCAAACAATTATATATAAATCAGAGTAATTTTGGTTCAATAAAGTACAGCTTGTATTTTTAAAAAACATAACACAATAATGCCGTCATATTTCCTAAGGTGGCCTTGTAGAATCATTTTTAACGTCTGTAGAATAAAACCTAGTTAATATTTTTCTAGAAGACCATAAGACATAGGAGCAGAAATAGGCTATTTAGCCCATCAAATCTGCCCTGCTATTTACTGTTTACTCATGATCCCCACTCAGCTGGCCTTCTTCTCATAATCTTTGATCCCCTTACTAATCTAAAACCTATTAATCTACACCTTAAATATATCCAATGACCTTACCTTCAAAACTACCTATGAGGATTTATCACCCTCTGGCTACAAAAGTCTGTAGACGCTGTGATTGAATTAAAAACACAAAAATTCTGGAGGAACTCAGCAGGTCTTGCAGCATTCATATGAGATGAAGATATATTACCAACATTTTGGGCCTGACCCTTCTTCAAGTTATCAGTAAAGAGCAGGCAGGCACCTGAATTAACAGGCTGGGGAAAGAATGAAGGGAAGGGCAAGGAGCATAGGCCAACAAGCAAAAGGTGAGAATTAGGTATGGATATGAAGATGAGAGAAAAGGTGAGAATTGATCAGGAGAGTGGGTTGGCTCTGTGAATTTAAAGCTGGAAGAAAGGAGACTGAGGGAAAGGGAAAGAGGGAGAAAGATATAGGGATAGGGGAAGGGGGGGGGGGAGAATGAAAACCACAGATATCGATGTTAATGCCATCTGGTTGGAGGGTGCCCAGATGTAATGTGAGGTGTTGTTCCTCCAATTTGTAGGTGGTCTCAGTCTGGAAGTCTTTCCATGGACTCATGCACATGTAGATTGAGCTGCACCTTCCTTAGAACGAGATGAAAGAATTCCTTGTCTTCTCAAAGATGCAATTGATCCTAATTTAAACTATGGCAGCACTAGGAAGAGAACTTTGACCAGGAGGCAATGAAGAGAGCCTGAATTATTTGGACAGGACACGTAAAGCAGTTCCTGGATCTAAACTTTGACTTTCACGGCTGCTGCTTGACCCACTGAGTTTCCCTGGTTTTCTGTTTCTTTTGTTCGTTTGCAGTCTCTTTTGTCTTTTCCAAATGGACAGGCATGGCCATTCAAATTTAGTAGTCAACGTGAAAGGTGACAAGTTTAATCAGAAACGATTGAATTAGTTAATCATTGGGAGGGCTAATGAAAACAGATTCGTGGGAAATTAAATTATGTGCAAGCAAAGATAGTGAACTCCATGTACATCAGATGCCCAAGTACATTCCTGTCCTTACCCAATGGAATTTATCACATCAGGGTTCAGCAGGTAATCGAGGGGAAGGCCCATGGAAAATTACCCTCTCCCCTTATGACTGGAAGAGTCATGCTGAATAAAGTCGAATGATTTATGATTATACATGGCTATATTTTATAATAATCCTTTGTTCTACTTTTTATTTTATTCTGAAAATGCAGGATTTAAATTTATTGAACAAGCACTTAACCGCAACTCGTGTTGTAAAAATCTTGTCTCAGGATAACCCCGCAGTGTCTGACGGAACCTACCATAACATGGACATTGAGGTATGGAGATTTTACTTAAATTGTCTTACCATAACGACCTGCCTCCCAGATCAGAGTTTTACCTTCCAACACCAAAATGTTCCTCTCCATAATATTTTGGTTCTGTCATAAAGCGTATTTTTCCGTGTAAAATTTGACCGTGTTTGACTCCCTCGTGAAAGTAACCACAGCGTCTCATCATTAGAAGGTGCAGTTGCTTTAGAATTTCTTGCAATTTCTTTTATTTTCAAATTGGTATGAAATAAAAGCAAACATGAAACTTGCTTCTAAACAGTCATAATAAATGTTCAACAGTGTGGTTAATATAAGCAGTTATTTTTTAGATGGTGTTCCTGGAATTTTTGGAAGCCCTTCTCTCATGTGCAGCAGTAGATGTGACTAAGAGAATGCTTGAGAATTCAAAAGAATCCTCTGCAAGGTCAAGCCGTGTGAATCTAACCCACGTAGCAAGTAATTTATCTGTTCCGCTGAGCCAAGAACCTGTAGATCAGGTAATCAAATACCTATAATCTCTTATTTATTAAATGGAAATGACTGTTTAACACTAAACCAAAAAGAACAAATCCCTTATGTGGGTACATTATTTTCTAGAACATAACAACAAAGTACAGGCCCTTCAGCCTGTGACGTAGTTCTGACCTACGATCTGTATCTTGCCTCTCACTATATTACTATGGGGTTTCTTTTACAGAACTGTGAAATGATGCAGTGCAGAAAGAAGGAATTTGGCCACTTGGGACCTTGCAGTCCCTTTGGAAAAGCTAGCCCTCTAGTCCCATTTCATTTCCTTTCATTGTCCCTTAACACATCCTACACAAATGATACTGCCTCGATCACCTTTAACATTCATTCCTTCCACCACCAGTCCTCAGCGTGTACTATAAACAAAATGTAGTGCAATATCCAGCCAGACATCCCCCAAACACTTGACCTCCACCACACCATAAGAAGGTCAGTGGCACCAGACATGAGAACTTGATGTTCTCATGCAATCATTGTGGCTTGAAATTGAATCGAAATTCAAAGATGATCACCATGTTTCCCATTGCCTCCCACCCCCTTTTATTAAGCTAGTTTGCTGCCAGTTGAAGTGGTGAATTCAGGCTCAATTTTAAAATTTAATAAAAATTTGGTCAGGTACATGGACAGGAGGGGTATGGACTGAGTGTAGGTGAGTGAGACTAGGCAGAATATTAGTTTGGCACAGACTAGAAGGGCCTGTTTTCTGTGCTATAGTGTTCTATATAACATCACTGCACCTGTGCTCCAGTTTTAAATTTGTAATCCTACAATTCACATGTGCACATTCCAGATTTTAGTCAATGTTATTTGTATACATTTAGGTGTGACCAAGTAGAATTAGTGCTTTTTATACATAATTCCCCCATTTCAGGGCACATTTGGGACATTTGGCTTCACAAGCATTTTTAATTACTCAGGTATGTTGAATTGTTTCATTAGTGCAGGTATAAGAGAGCTAGACTTGCTTCTAAGCTTTCAATCACCTTTGGAGTCTGTAGTTATCATTTTTCAACAGGACCAGAGTTGTCCCCAGTGAAAGTCAAAGAAGCCGTTATGAGACTGAAAAACAAGAATAAAACAGTAAGAGACATTGCCCAAATCTTAGGATTACCAAAATCAACTATTTGGAACATCTTTAAGAAGAGTACAAGTGAGCTCAGTAATCACAAAGGGACTCTTCAGGAGATGTCAATGACTTCTGTCCGCAGAAGACTTCACGAACAGAAGTACAGAGGCTACACTACAAGATGCAAACCACTAGTTAACTACAGAAACAGGATGGCCAGGTTACAGTTTGCCAAGAAGTATATAAAAGAGACTGCAGAATTCTGGAAAAAGGTCTTGTGGACAGATGAAACCCGTATTAACCTGTATCAGAGTGATGGCAAGAGCAAAATGTGGAGGTGTAAAGGATCCAAAACATACCAGAAGTAAAACACGAAAATCTGTGGACACCATGGTTGAAATAAAAACGCAATGCTGGAGAAACTCAACAGGTCAAATAATGTCCTTTATATAGCAAAGGTAAAAATACAGAACTAACGTTTTGGGCTTGAGCCCTTCATAAAATGTATTTTTAATCCAAAGCATACCACCTCATTTGTCAAACATGGTCGGGATGTTATGGCCTGGGCATGTGAGGCCGCCACGGATACTGACGCACTGATCTTCATTGAGGATGTAACTACTGATGGCAGAAGCAAAATGAATTTTGAGGTGTTTAGAAACATCTTATCTGCTCAAGTTCTCGCAAATGCCTCCAAATTCATTGGACAGTGCTTCATCCTACAGCCAGACCATGATCCCAAATGTACTACTAAAGCAACAAGAGTTTTTCAAAGTTAAAGACTGGAAAATTCTTGAATGACCAAGTCATTCACCTGATCTAAATCTAATTGAGCACACCTTCCATATACAGTAACAGACAGGAGCTGAAGATGGCTACAGTAGAGGCCTGGCAGAGCATCACCAGAGAAGATACTCAGCAGCCGGTAATGTATATGAATCACAGACTTCAAGCAGTCATTGCATGCAAGGGGTATGTAACAAAGTACTGATATAAATACCATTGCAATGTCCCAAATATTATGGTGCCTTGAAATGAGGGGGTTATGTATAAAAAGTGCTGAAATTTCTACATGGACAAACCAAAACGTACACAAATACCCTTTAGTAAAATCTGAAATGGGCACTTTAATCACATGTGCATTGCTTGATTGCAAATTTAAAACTGTGGAGCACAGAAGCAAATAAATGGGGAAAAAAAAAAGTATTTGTCCCAAACATTATGGAGGGCACTCTACATTTTTACTGCCTATGGACACTGCTGTTATGGAGGGTACTGTACCTCAGAATTTTCCCCTTCTTTGAGGGAAACAATAGGATGATTATAGTGACCTGTACAGCCTATTTGGTGATTTTTCAGATGGGAAGTGATCTGGCACCAACATTCAGGGCAACGAATGTCCTTTTGGCAAACCTGAATGAGTCCAATCCAAATATAGGCATCATTCCACTGGTAATTGCATGTAGGAACCATCTATACAGGAAAATGAGTTTTGGTCCATTTGGTAACATTGATTTAATGCAATAAATCATTGCTGATAAAGGGATAGGATTACCACCTAGTTAAGAGAATGGTGGTCTGAACTTGTACAAAATGCAACAAATCCAAACACAAAAAAAACTAAGATAATTTTAAAGATGTCACCAGTATCCTAAACTCACAAGAAAAGCTTTGAAAATGTTGATGGAAAGATTTCCAAGGTTTGTAGAGTAGAGTGCTTTGGACTGGCTGATTGTGGCAGATGTCATTCAGTGAATTTCCTTCATTCCTATCACTCAGGAGACGTTGCAGAATGTTTTTCTTTCGTATATCTCATAATGCTGAGCTCCAGGTGAAGTGGACCCTGGAATGCCTTGTGTCTGCCATCTCGTTTTACTGAAAAACTTTACCTGGCCAAGTCTCTGATTTCCCAGATGAAGACCACATTGTTCATCTGTAAAACTCCATCATTCCAGTAACCCACAATAAGTATTTACAGATGAATTCTAACAGGATGCCTTTGGAGTACTACCCCATGCCACAGCTTTTCAGTACCTATTCTCTGATCATCTTAAAATTATATTGAACAACAATATATATTTTAAAAATCCTTTAAATTAATCAACAGGTAATTGTTCAAGAATACATTTCCCCAGAAATACGTGGCACAAAATCGTCCTCGAAGAAACGTGGAGACACTAATGGAAGCCTTTCAAAGAAATTAGAGGTTGTATGATGGTTTACTCATTGTTTATTGTCAAGTGTGATGAGCTACAATGAAAGACTTTGTTTTGCCTGATATCCAGCCAAGTCAACATAGCCTTAAATTCAACAGGTAGTGGAAAATAAAACAAAAGGCAGAGTTTCGTTTTCCAGATAAAAGGTTCAGTTAAAACAGTGGAAGGGTAGAGTGATTTCACTCATGAGAAACTGTCCTTGAATGTGGAGGCGTTGGCTTTCAAACTGATGGATCTTCTGTCAAACGGGAGGGGGAGAGGAAAGTACAACCAGGGTGGAATGGGCCCTTTAATATGTTGGCTGCTTTCCTGAGGCAGTGGTAAGGGCTGTATACATAGGTACACAGTCAACAGAGTGGGTGTTAGGTTGTGTGATGGGCTGATCAATCTGCAAATAAATAAGTTATTTTCCTTGTGCATTTACTTTACCAAAAGATAACAGCTGACTTCTGGGGTAAAGTTCCAGAGCTGTAGCCAGTGACTGGGAGTGGTTGCTTTTTTGGTTGGTGAACCTGAAACTTGATTGGACAAATACTGTTGTAAACTGTTACACAGTTTTGGCAGGATGGAGATCCAGTTAAAGGATAACGTTCAGGAGAATAAGCACTCCTGGTAGATCACCTGCAAACAATAATAAAGAAAGCCCAGATGCTGAATGGAGGTCTGGGGAAATAGAATGGTCACTGAGCCTTTGAAGGAAATTTTATAAGCTTCTAGGTCCTAATGTCAGCAGGTTTGAAGAGTCTTTGTCTCTTTGACTTTGTACCACCAAAAAACCCAACCTGCTGGAGGAACTCAGCGGGTCGAGCAGCATCCGTGGGAGAGAAAGATTCACCAATATTTTGGTTGGGACCCTTCCTCAACCATCACACAATCAATAAATTTAGCAACTGTATCACTGGTATCTCATACAAGGCATTCATATAAATGTAAAAGAACCAATCTCTGTAACACACCACTCATTACACATCTTACCATTCAGAAAATGACCCAGTTATGCTTCCAAACCACACCTTGTTGACCATCCAATCATCTAGCTACACCCGTTATGTTCCCACCTTCTTCAGGAGCTTCATTTTCTCTAATTATCATTATTGCAGCCCCTTAATCATTGCCTGTTGGAAATCTAAGTGTCGCCCCTGTTTATCCACATGTTACTTGTGCAAAAGAAATCAAAACCTAATGGGCAATTATGATAAATAAAGGAATTACATCGCTAAGTTCCAATATAAATGGAAGCTTTCCCTAACATTGAGAATTTTGTAAAATTAAAACCACTACTTTTAAGATCCTGGCAATAAGACCCAGGGGCTTATCCGCCCATTCCTCCAATTAACTGCTCAGTACGACCTGGTGTAATTTTCCTGAGTTTCTATTCTTGATTTACAGCTATTTCTGGGACTTCTCTTATCTCTGCCATGATCACGATTGATGCAAAGAGGCTTGTTTAATTCAAATGCCTCTCCCTATTTACCCGGACTCAGTTTCTAATCTATAGGATCAATACTTACTTTGTTAAATTTTCTTTTTTTAAATTAGCTGTGCAAACTATTTATACAATTTGTTTTTACATGTGAGTCTAACTTCAAGTACTCTCCTTTTTCCTTTGTTATTAATGACTGTTATTCCTTGCTATCTTTAACAATTTATATGCTGCTTCTTTAAAGTTTGCTATCAACTCAGATTATTTATTTATTTATATATGGTGGCACCTTCCCCATGCACTTTTTCTCTTTTGATGCAAAGCATCTTACCCCAATCATTATGAGGTCTAATAAGGTTGGGAGATACACCATAAATGGTAGGGCCCAGAAGAAAATTGAGGAAGGTGGCAGTGCATTGATGGCATAGGAATTACTTAAGGTGATAGGAGTGGAAAGAAAAAGTTTGAAAACCACTGGTCTAATTGATGAAACTTTGTTAGTCCACAGCTAGAGTACTATGTATGTTTTTGGTTGACCCACCATAGGAGGTGTGTTTTTGCACTGGAGTGGGAGCAGAGGGGATTCACCAGGATATCATCTGGGATAGAAAGTTTCAGTTATGAAGAAAAACTGGTTTTGTTTCCTTTGAATTCGAGGAAGCTGAGGATTGTGTGTGTGCGCATGCACGTGTGGTGGAGATGGGGCACCTGATCGAGGTATTGAAATTGATGAGGAGTAGGGATAGAGCAGACAATAGGAAGCTTTTCCCCATTACTGAGGTTTCTGTAACCAGAGGACCAGGGTTTAGGGTAAGGAGTAACAAGAGGAGGGGGTTTAGAAGGGACTTGAGGAGGAATCATTTTCCCTAAACAGTAGTTGGAATCTGTAACGTCACGCTGGAGAAGGCGGTGGAGGAAACATTTAACAAGTATCACGATGAGTAATTGAATCACAAGAAGAAGCCTTTCAGTCCACAATCTCTATGCCGACCATGATACCAAATTATACTACTCCTATCTGTTTGTTCATGGTCCATATCTCTCCATCCCTGCCTGTTCAGATATCATGTATGTTGCTCTCTGATTGGTTCTCAAACTAGAGAACACTACCCCCTTCAACCCTTCCCATGCCCACACTGCCCAGTTCTACCTCCTCTTGCCCAAATTCAACCAGAAGAGTTGAATCATTCGTTTTGTACAATTGTTCAATGTCTTAGCAAACTAAGAATTTGCAAAGGGCAAACAGCAACTTTTATGTCTATTTTAGAGAAAGAAAACTAAAGCATCTGCCTCATCGGCTGAGAAGTCCACGAAAGCATCTGCCCAACATGGTAAGTTCAGCAAATTCTGTGGCTATAATTGGCTCAGCTCAGTTCTCGTCAGCGCTTTGAACAACATGTTAGTGGGAAGTTTGAACCATGTTGGCTCATTGGTAACTGAGCCTTGGATTCCTAAACATCACAGCTTTGTTTCTCTGGCCCTGGATCAAATTATTTGATTCTAATGTCACTGTCTGGAAAGGGCTGCACAGTTGTCCAAATTGTACTTGAACTAAGCAGTTTAAAAATTCTGATGGGGTACCTTGTCCATTGAGGTCTGTGGAGGGCTTTGAATTAGGGGGTGTTCACTGGACAAAGGAACAAACAAAAAATCAGCTCTCCGAAGCAGATCATTTCAGCATGCTGTCAAGCCTCAATCATTCCTGGTTTTGTCTTGGGCAAGATGAGAATGGGAAGGGCTTTGGAAAATGATAAGAAGATTGGAGCAGCCTTAGGATTAAGGAGCAAATAATCTATTTTCATTTTGTAATTCACTGCATCATTGTTTGACCACATAGAAATTAAGACTGGGTGGAGATGTATCAAGGTCCTTATAGCAGTTTGGAAGAGCAGATAGTACAAATACAGATTGGAAGAAGACATTGCGAGGCAGTATGATTTTATGGTAGATGTTGACTTTCATTTAGATTGGGATAAATAATTCTTTGCAGTTTAAAGTTCATTTGTTTTGCAAGCAGTTAAGTTGAACATCTCATCCATGGCACAGCAAGTAGGACAGTACAGTGATGCAGACAAAGATCAGTTGGTTCAAAGGTCAGGTCACTATTATAATGATGTAGTGTGCTCAGGAAAGTTCTCACAGTAACCCATCTGAGCCCAGTGACGGGATGAACTTGGTTTAAATTTACATTTAGACATATAGCACAGTAACAGGCCCTTTTCAGCCCACGAGCCTGTGCCGCCCAATTACATCCAATTGACCTACAAGCCCAGTTCATTTTGAAGGGTGGGAGGAAACTGGAGAACCCAGAGGAAACCCACACAGACACGGGGAGAATGTATAAACTCTTTTCAGACAGCGAAGGATTCGAACCTCAGTCCTGACTGCTGGCAGTGTAACAGTGGTGCTAATCATTATGTTAACCATGCCAACTTGATAGGATGATGTCGTTTCCATTGAATGTGCTTGTGGGTTGAACTTTAAAGGATCTTTAAGTGGAATTGTTGAAGGCTGCAGACCAAAAGAAGTCATTCAAATTATCTCACCTTGGTGGCACTGAAGGAGCTGTCTAATTAGTCCCACTTGCTACCCCACAGCCATGCAAATGCTTTTGTTTTAGGTATTTATCACTTATATTGCATTTAATCCTTTGGGCTCAGACAAGCTGAGAAATGGATAACAGAGGGCATTGGAACGTGAATATAAGGCAAGATCATGAAATAAAGACTGGCAATTCATTTTGTCAGTCTATTGTTTCTGAAAGGACTGCAGAGAGAGAGGAGAGTGTGTGTGTGTGCAGAAGTATGATATATTTTAAAGGAGAGTGAGGCATTGGTGTCCCACCTCACTGCCGCAATAGTGAGGGGCAAAGCTAAACTGCACAAGTTGAACTGATCAGAGAATGGGAATCCATGATTTTTCAGCTATTTTTCCTCTTACTGAGCCTACAGGAAGTCTCTGCAGATGGCAAGTATAGGGAGTATTGTATGGTCTTGCTGTAGATTCGTTCATTTGGAACTGAAATGAGAAAGTTCTTTGTGAGTTGTTGGTATTTTCTATCCTGATGGAAAGGGTGAGATTATTGAATTGCTGAGTGTCACGTGCACTGAGATACAGTGAAAAGCTTTGTTGTGTGTGCTATCTAGTCAAGACAACCCACACTCAAGTCCAATAAGTAGTACAGACTAAGACAAAAGCACAGAGCAGATAGGGTGGTTTGGTTATAACAGTGCAAGGACATCATCATTTCACTAATGGAGTTAAACAAAGTGCATACAGATTGGTTGAAGTTAACATAAAAATGCTGGGAAAACTCAGCAGATCACGCAGCATTTTTTATGTGGCAAAGATCAAGGTGCATAACCAACATTTTGGTCAGGTGCGTTGCGGTGTGGGGGGGGGGCACACAAAGATGAGAGGGTCTGAGGGCTAAGGAGTTGGGAAGAAAGGGGGAGTTCCAAGGGGAGCCTCTGTTTAACCTTACAGTACACTTTATGTTCTTTTGGAAGTGGTGATTTTGAATGACCGTAGTATTTTAATGGTTGCCCACAGTTGACTGTTATTGATTTGCGCAGATCGGAATAAATCTGCAGCTTGGACAAAGACAGTGAAGAAAGAGGAGCTGAGCCAGATTCCATCCATGCCGCCTCCTGTGGAATCCTGGGAACATTCTCTTGATTCACAGAGTGAGAGACTAGTTTCACTTGCATGCTTTGGTTTTTTACCCTGCCGTTGGTACACACTGGTCTTCTTCGTGAATTATGATTTCAGTTCTAAACACCAGGTATCATCGAAAGAAGGAAGAAATAACATACTGTAGTAAAATCAAGGCTGGAGAAACTCAGCAGGTCAAAGAGTGCCCTTTAGATAGCAAAGATAGCGATACATAACCAACATTTCGGGCATGAGCCCTTCATCGAGACATGAGCAAAATGAAGGCAGGCACCTGAACAAAATGGTGGGGGTTGGGGGGGGAGGGGCAGGGGGAGCAACACAGTCCCACAGGCAGGAGGTAATAAGGGAGGGAGGGCACCCCAGCAAACAGGGAGAGGGGGAGGGCTCTGTGAATGGAGGTGGAAGGGGGTGGAAAGCTGGAGGAAGGAAGGCAGAGGGATAGGGAAGGGAGGGAGAACTAGGAGTAGGCTATTAGAAATAGGAGAAGTCGATGTTAATGCCATCTAGTTTGAGAGTGTCCAGACAGAACACTGTGTTGCTCCTCTAATTTACAGATGGTCTTGGTTTGAGGCCATGGACAAACATGAGCATGGGAGTGGGATGCAGAATTGAAATGATTGGTCACTGGGAGATCCCTGTCACTGATGCAGACAGAGGGAAAGTGCTCAGCGAAGCGATTTCCCCCAGTCTATGTCCGGTCTCTCTGAGACTGTCCAGTGGGAGCACCAGAGAGGATTCCCACAGAGACACAGTGAAGTGTTGCTTCGCTTAGAAGGGCTGTGTGGGGGGGCCCTGAATGACAGTGAGGGAGGAAGCGTGGGCACAAGTGTAGCACTTACTGCAGCTGCAGGGAAAAGTGCCAAGGGGGCGATTAATGGAAATGGATGAGGGAGTCACAGAGGGGAGGAAAGGGGAAGATGTGTTTGGACTAATTAATAAATCAATAAATCTTTGATAACCAAAATGCTTTCTAAATTGGATCCAAATACACAAAGCATGTCCAAGTACCAAGTTATCAATTAGTTTGGAGAGTAAAAAAGGCAAATGTGCTCCAAGTATTGAGATGAGAGAATGTCTTTTAATGGATTTAATCTCTAAGTCAATCCATCCTGATGTACCTGAATATTCGATATGATGTATCTAATGTTTGCTGCCCAGTAATAAAGCCTCGGATTAGGTAACGCCCAGCCCCATTTCTCTTAGTAATTGGAAGGATACATTTTTTTCAAACAGGTTCACTTATTTTTCCATATAAAAGTATGTGAGTCTAATGAATATATAAAAAAAAAGATTTAGGAGCAAATACTGGGACAGCTTGAAAACGTACAAACACTTGGGCAGGATATTCATCTTAATATTAACCCTCCCTATTAACGTCATCGAAAGAGGAGACCATTGAGAAAAGGAGTTCTTATCATGATTCGATAAAATAAGAACATTTTCCTAAAACAAGTTAGTGATCTTTCTAGAAATACTTAGAGAATTAAATTGGTTTTTTAAAACAATTTTAAAAGGGATAGAGGGGTCAAAAGAATCAATGGGAATAATTCATTCTTCTGCAAATTCAATTTGTAGCCTGAGGATTGACCAAATTGATTGAGAAGTGATAAGATCTGTGGAACTGGAGATAGTCAGGATTGGATGAATGTAGAAGACGACCGTCAGCATAAAGAGATACTTCATGGATAGTTCCAGCTCTAGAGATTCCCAAAATATTAGCTGATTGCTGAAAAGCCAAATTAATTAAGAGTGGACCCAGAGGACAACCCTGTCTGGTTCCCCAAAATAGTTTGAGGTTTAGATTTAATTGAATTAGAAAAAAAATTGAAGCTATAGGGGATGAATTTAATCCAATTAACAAACTGAGAATTTAGGTTGAATTTGTGCAGTATTTACTTACTGGCATTAATTCTCATCTCCATAAGTAAATCTGTGGTTTTATTTTTCCTTTCACTAAGGCAAAGCACCAGAGGTTCTACAACCTGAGCTCAAGGCAGCAAGAGGTTCAGAAGAAAAGACTCCACCCATGCAGGGTCCAGCATCAAAGCCTGCTGTCAAGACAGGGGCTGAATTGGAGTTCTGGTTGAGTCAAATCTGTTTCTTCTTCATGAAGAGACTGTTTCCGGCCTATGAGCATGCTGAGGTCTTGAAAGTGGAGGCCAAGAAAGACCTGGTGCGACAGAGTGAGCTGGTTCACCAAGCAAAATTGAAGGCTGAAGCAAGGGCAAGGTCTGTATCCCTGTGGGTGTGCAATTTCACACTCTTGGGCCTTCTCCCTAAATGGGAGGTGGGAGTAGAGTGTTTCTGGGGTGTGGTCCTTCACTGTGTTGGATCTCTTCCTGAGGCAGCAGGAGGTGCAGATGGAGGAGAGGGAGGTTTGTGTGATGTTCTGTGCTGTCCTCATCACCTTCTGCCACTTTTTCCAATCTTGAGCAGAGCAGCTCCTGTCCCGTGCTGGGATGCATTGAGCAACAATACTTTCAATGGTGTACCTGTAGAAGTTGTTGAGGGACATGGAGGAGATGCCATACCTCTAATGTTTAAGAAAGTAGAGGCATTAGTACAAAACACAAAAGTCTGTAGCCACCATGATTTGAAGTAAATGCTGGAGAAACTCAGCAGGTCAAACAAAGGTAACGATACATGACCAACGTTTTAGGCTTGAGCCCTTCATCAAGGTGTGAGCAAAATGTAGGCAGGCATATGAATAAATTAGTGGGGGTTGGAGGGATGGGGGAGAACCCCAGACAAAAAGGGAGGGAGAGTACTGCAGCAAACTGGGGAGGAAGGAATAACACTAAATGGAAAATGAAGGAATGGAGAGCTGTAGGAAAAATGACAAGAGGGAATGGGGAAGAGGGAGAGAATGGTTGGAGAGTGCCAGGAAAGGATATTAGGTGTTGTTCTTCCAATTTATGGGTGGTCTTGGTAGGACAGTGCATGAGGCCATGGACAGACATGAGAGTATGGGAGTAGGGAGCAGAATTGAAATGGTTGGCCACTAGAAGATCCCAGTTACTGATGCAGAGTGAAGGTGCTCAGCAAAGCATTCTTTCTCCCTGTCTACATCCCATCTCTCCAATGTAGAGAGGCATTAGTGCACTTTCCTGACCATCACCTCAGCATGGTTGGTCCAGATCAAGTCAGTGGAATTATTTCCTCCAAGTAACATGAAGCTGTCTACAGTCTCCGCTTCACTGCCATCGATCTTACCCCCTCTCCTGAAGTAGCAATCATCTCCTTTGTCTAACTAATGATTATCTTGGCACCATGCCACACAACTCCAAAACTCCTTCCCGAGTTCAGTCTTGTCATTATTTAACATTTGGCCTTTGACTATGGTGTTAGTGGATTTGAGGATGAAGTTACTGTTTGCTGTGTAGTTATTTCTATGCTGTATAACTCCAGGACTATGACTGTTAAGGAATCCTTAACTCTCCTAAATGACCGACCAGTTTTTCTGGGGCTCGAACTCATCCCTAATCTTTCCAGCCGATAAACAGCTTTGTAGAATGGTGATCAGATATTATTTATTGTCATGTAATAAAACAGAAATGTAATATTACACATTATTGCCTTTAGTCTGCCATTAGCATTGCCCAGCACCCCTTACAGTCAGAGAAAGAGAAGCAAAAGAGTTACTGAGCCTCCAGCGCTTCTGCAGCCGCACAAGACTCCTGTTCAGATCAAACCTTCGGCAACCTGAGCCCAAATACAAATCTCCAACTCCATGAGGAAGCCTGCGGGAACCCTCCTTGCCCTCAGCACCCTCTCAAATTCTGGTTCTTATGAGCCACAGTCTAGCAGCCCACAGCCTGGTGTGAGTCCTTTGATCACCAGTCACCAGCAGCCTGTGTGGGATCCTTGCTTGCAAGTCGCCAACTGCTCGGCGCTGGTTTGTGTCCTTCAGCCGCAGAGCCCCTCGCTGGTCTGCACCATGGTCACTGTCCTTGGGGTCATAACCACTGCTTCTACCTCTCCCCGTTACTCCCCTGGAGTCTGCAAACCCTCGAGGCTGCTGCTAAACACAGGCACTGCCATCTTGGGCCGACCCGCAGTCACAGAATTTTAAATAAAACACCGTTGACTCCTTCAACAGGCTATTTAAAGCCTGTATGGAGCTGTCAGCAGTTGGTCTGGCCAGAGGGAGCCTGCAGAGGAGTGCTGTACCACTGCTCCCACTCTCCCTGTGTGTTGGATTTTACAATTTGCAATAACTGATGCTTATATACTTGTCCAACCTTGTGGTCTGTTCTGATGTGATTACAGGTCAAAAGAGAAAGCTATAACGTTCACCCCAGAGACCGTGGAGAACACTGAATCACTGAGCGATGACGATAAACCAAAGGATATTCTTTCTGGAATGTCCTCCATAGAGAAGAAAAAATCCCCCTGAACAACTTCCTCACTTACAAACTGGGAACAACTTTAATAAACCACAAGTCTAACTTTCACCAAAATGTAAAACTGGAAAAATCCTTTTTGCTTAAGTCTTTGTAGCTTACGTACAAGAAAATATCTTGGTGGAATATTTACTAGAATCCCTCCACAGCTGAGCCTCCTAAACCTCCACCCCTGAAGTTCTCTGCTCATACATTTCTGATATTGTTTGCTGCTTTCTGCTGGTGACCATAACTTTGACTACCTTGCCTACAAGCTCTGGTGTTCAAGATTCCTTTATTGTCATGTAATAGTACAAAACATGTACTATTACATGTAATTGCCTTCTAGCTGCCACCCCCTGCAGTGCAAAAGAGAGTCAGTGAGTGTCCATGGATTCACCTCCAGCGCTCCTGCTGCCTTCACAGCCGCAGACTCCTGTTTGATTCCCATCAGCAACCCGAACTCCAGATCCAAACCCCCATTACAATTAGGAAGCCTTCACTGCCTGGGGAATTTCGGGAGCCCTCTCTCAGCACCCTCATCAATCCCAGTTCTGATACCTGGTTCCTATGAGCCAATCTCAAGCAGCCCCTGCGGGTCCCCCGACCAGAGGTTGCCCACAGCCTCTGTGGGTCCCTCAGCTGCTGAGCCCTTTGTTGCTTCCCATTTCTGTTGCTCTGGTGTTCCCCTAGAGTCTGCAGCTCCTCATGGGTGCTGTTGAACATAGCCACCGCCATCTTGGGCGCCAACCCAGTGCTTGCAGGATTTTAAATTAAAAAAAAATTGGCTCTTTGAAAAGCCTGTTTGGAGCTACTGGCATTAGGGCTGGGCAGTTGAACCCTTCAGAGTAGCACTATGTCTCTGCTCTCCTGGGTTTACACCAGTAGCATCGCTGCCATTACAGCGGTTCTGGCAGCCCCACCATTTTTTTCCACACACTAGATCTCTCCTTTTAGATGCTCCTTCATACTTTCCTCTTAACTTTTCCTTACCAGTTTCAATATCACCTCTACACCTCTGTGTCAGAATTCCACTTGATAACACTCCTATGATGTTCATGGGATGATTCCAAATATCATAACTGTACAATATAGTGTTATATAAATTGTTTGAATTTATTGGAACATCAACTATTCCAAATCTCTACCTGGGGATTGCTGGAACCATACAAATCTCACCTTGCCCTTTCTTAAAGGCAGTGTCTTCCATTATGTTCAGATTTTTGTTGAATTTGCTATAAAAAGAGGAAGTGTCTGCCTCAACCCACAGTGGTTGTAGAGCATTCCCTAACCAAGCCTCACTTTTGTCTCTATGTATTTTAAATAGCTGTCTTCACAATTGCTCAGGTAAAGCCAAAATGAAGTGTGCACTCTTCATTCCTGGCTACAGGTAGTTACAGCTTTTTGCCTTTGGAGCTCGTGCTACCCCGACCTTCATTGAGCCATCTTTTGACAGCTGTTTAATGAATCACCATTGTTCATGGCTGGATGAGTCAAGGCCACAGAGGTTCACTGTGATCAGGAGACCTAAGAGACTACAGATTAATGGAATCGGGAGCAAAAAAAAAATTGCTGGGGGCACTCAGCAGGTCAGGTGGCATCTGTGGAGGGAAATGGAGAGCCAACATTTGGGGTCAAGACCCTCCACAGATGCTGCCCAACCTACTGAGTTCCACAGCATTTTTTTGATGTTGATTACGGGATCACTTTATCTCTGCCTCCTGGATCTGTCTTTGAACTAATGCCCACTACGATGTCTTAAAACCTGGTCATGTCTTTACAGGAAGGATGTAAAGGCACGTGAGGAGATTTACAGCAATAGTTTTTGAAATGAGGGGTAGATTGGAGAAACAGATTTGTTTTTCTACAGTGAAGAGGAGATGTATATGTTGAGGAATCGCTACAGAAATGGATAACAAGGCGCTATTCCCATTAGTGGAGAGGCATAGGAAGGGTTCACAGGGGAAGACACGCGAGGAAAAACAATTACAGTGTGTGATTTAGAGATCAGTTTCACTGTAAAATCTCAGTGGGTCTTGTAGCACCCATCAGTGGTAAAGATCTATTACTGACGTTTCAGGTCTGGCCCTTCTTCAACTGGATGGGGGAGGAGTCCCGACCAACTGTGTTGAATGGATATGGTGAAAGGAGACAAAGGGAAGAGAGAGAGAGAGAACTAGAGGAAAGGAGACAGGGGGACAAAGATGGGGGTTTAAACAGAAACCAGAGAAATCGATCTCATGCCATCCAGTTGGAGGGTGCCCTGTGTGATGATGAGGTATTCCTAATCTGGCAGTGCATGAGAGCATGGACAGACATGTCAGGAAGGACATGGGGTCAGGGAATTGAAATGGGTGGCTCTGGGTGATCAACGCTATTGCGGCATTTCACTGTGACCTTCAAGAGGGAACTCAATAAATGTATAGTAAGGAAAAATAAATCCCAAGCTGCTTCAGAGAAAGGGTTGGAGGATAGAACTCATGGGTTTCCTTGGTAAGGAAGAGTTTACTATCTAATCATTGATCTTCAGTATCTGCATTCAATACCAACGTCTACTAAACAGACTTGCTTTACAGCCAGCTTGTACAAACCATGACTTGATGCAAACACTGGAAACAGAAATCTTAAATCATGAACTCCTATTTAATCTGCCTCATTGCCATCAAAATAACTGATGTGATCCCCAAGCTGTGTATCAGCCCTCACATCCATGCCCATTTCAACAAAAGATTCCTCTTCACAGCCATTGACAGGTTGATGGTGGAAGCAGATGCTTCCAAAATGGAAATCGACAATTATTCAAAGATTTGCACAACTGATTAACTGAATGGCTCACAGAAACCCAGAGCACCTGGTGTTCCTTGGCAATCTGATCACAGAAGCTAAGCAGGCTCAGGACTGGTTGGTATTTGGAAGGGAGACACCAGGTGCTGTGTGTTTCTGTGAGGGGCTCTGGACAAAGAGGTAGCTTTAAATAGTATTAAGTGACAATAAAGGAACCTTTACCTTGTGCTGTAACATCCTGTGATCGATTGGTGCAGCCCAGACTTCTGTAATGCAGGAGATGAGCTCTAGAGGACACCCTCACCACTCACAACACAAATCTGAAGATTCAAGATTCAATTTACTGTCATGTACACAAGATGCACAAATTCCTTGGCCTGCAATGGAAAACAGAAGTCACTAAAGTAATCCAGCACCATTATTAAAACAAGAGGGGATGCAAAGATATTGGGACGTGGATTTCCTTGAGAATGATCTCCAAATATGGATTCTTACCTTTTGAGTGAAATTTAAAGCTTATGAGAATATCATCGGCGGTGGGGGTGGGGGGGGGGGGAACAAAGCACCCTATCTTACTGCACCCAATCACTTTAGTATCAAGTTGCCCATTTTTTACAAAAGGAAGGAAATTATGTTGCAGCTGTCTAAACCTGGCTCGGCTGAACATGGAGCACTGTGTGCCTCATTTGGAAAGGGTAAAGAGATTTACCAGGATGTTGCCTGGATTAGAAGGTCCAAGTTATAAGAAGAGGTTGAACAAACCTGGGTTGTTTTCTCTGGAGCGTCAGAAGCAGAAAATGCAGCCTCAATACTGTCAAAGGACTGATTTCCCCCCCACCTTTTGAGGATTATCGGACTGGAAATTTACTGAGGAATGCAGTTAATTCTTCATCTAAACCAAACAAATGTCCTTGCACACAAATTCTGTACAAGTCTGAGGCAGAAAATCCCAATTGACCTAAAAGCCCTGGTACATTTGGGAAGGTGGGAGGAAATCCACAGACATTTACAGACTCCTTACAAGTTGCATTGCTTTTGAGCCAGCGCTAGTGTTGCGCTAACCATGTGTAATTACACCTGTACATGACAATGATCATATTACTAATAATCCAATTATCAAACAACTGGATAAACCACTGCCAGAGTTTTACTACAAGTACTGGAAACACAGTGAGAGCCAGAATTCAATGGTAAAACTAATAATTTGAACTGAGGATGCTGAATGAATTCTGTTTCACACTGAGCTTTTCATATTGTCTTGAAGCACTTTGCAGTACAACAGTGAAATACTTTAGACATCACAGCAACACCCCCAAACACCAGTCCCTGTACCTTCTCCATCTCACACACATTTCTCTCTCCCTTTAACCTCACCTGCTTCTGTTTCCTGCACTCAATGAGAACTTAATGGGTCCTTTGATATTACATAATATAATGGTATAAATTTTCTAAAAAAAGTGAAGCATGTTGGAGTACTAATTGGAAACATTTAGTTTGGAAAATCAGTAGTCCTGGACTGCCAGTCTTGAATTTGCCCAATTATGTTTTACCGTAGTTTTACAAATTTGCTTTAAATTATAATAAAACAATGTACATTTGTTCTTCAATTTTGCTTCTAACCTGGCAAGATCATCCAATTCATCTGCCTTCAAGTTTAGTAAATGCAAGGACATCGATACAAACTGCAATTAGCAACAACCTCACCAGTGAAACCAAATTCAGAAGTAAAAGACAAGTCTGAAGACACTGTGGTTGAAGTAAAAACTCAACGCTGGACAAACTCAACAGGTCAAACACTGCCCTTTATAATTGCAAAGATAAAGATACGTAACCAATGTTTCGGGCTTGAGCCCTTCATCAAGGTCTGGAAAAATGTCAGCAGATGTCCAAACAAAATGGTGAGTGGGGGGGGGGGAGGGAAAGAGGAGCAGCACAGTCTCAAAAGCAGGAGGTAATAGGTGGAAAAAGGAGGGCACAGCAGCAAACGAGGAGGAAGGATGGTTCTGGAAATAGAGAGTGAAGGGTGGGGAGCTAAGGGAAAGGAGGGAGAATACGCTAGCAGAAATTGGAGAAGTCGGTGTTAATGCCATCCGGCTGGAGAGCATCCAGACAGAAAATCAAGCAACATTCCTCCAATTTACAGGTGGTCTTGGTGGGATAGTATGACATAACGAACAGACATGTGAGAATGGGAGTGGGGCATGGAATTAAAAAGGTTGGCCACAGGGAGATCACGGTCACTGATGCAGACAGAGTGAAGGTGCTCCCAGTCTGCACTCAGTCTCTCCAAGACAGCCTAAAAGCAACCACCAGGTCCAGATCATCAGTCCTATGGATACACGTGAAGTCTTGCTTCACTTGGATGTCCTGTTTGGGGCCCTGAATTGTGGTGAGGGAGGAGGTGTGGGCGTCTATTTCACTTCCTGCTGAATCAAATTCAGCAGGTTATTTCATAGTTAAAATGTATACATTTATCACAGTCCAATGCAGGAAAAACAAGATCCACAAGTTAGTGCAGAATGATTTTATTTTTTAAAAATGCATCATTACATGGATAAATCAGCACCTTATTTCTCAGACAAACCCGTTTCACTTTCAGAAAGTGAAGAGAATAAGGAAGCAAAGTTCTCAAATGCTAAAACATAACCTTCCTGTGATATGAAAATTAAATTTGAGATACAAAAGTTTTGCTGTTTTTTTCCCCCAAAGTTGAGAATTTGAGCATGCAACATACAAGGTCACACATCTAGACACCACACGTGAGTGCATTGAAAAATCTGCATTGCTATTAAGAATGGGAAATTATGTCTATCTGCATCTAGTTCTTGGCTTGGGTGAGCAGGTCTGGGAGGGTGGGAGAAAACAAGAACACCTGTCAATTGGATATCTCCAAAACCAGGGAAACTGCTGGACTACAGAAAACTCCAACACCAGTGGTATCAACCTTCCACGCACCCCCCCCCCCCCCCCCCCACCCACTCACTCACATATCTCCTTCAGTTATCCCTTATTAACCACAGAGCATCTATACCAGCCTATGCCATAGACAGAGTGGCCAACTTTTTAATTTAGACATTGGTAACAGGTCATTTTGGCCCATGAGTATGTACTGGGGGTGCAGGTTAATTGGGCAGCTTGGACTCGTGGGCCAAAGTGGCCTTTTACCGTGGTGTTTGCTCTGTGGTTAGCAAGGGATTAATTAAGGTGGTTGTGACTGGGGGTGAAAAAAAGTTAAGGAACTCTGCCCTATACAGTAAATCTGCTGGTATCCAACCCCTCTGGGGATTGGTAGATGCCAGATAAGTGAATTTTCCAGTTGCTGGAGATTGCCTGGTGCATGATTGGTGAACTAATGGCGAGATGTGCCAATCTTAAACGTCTGTATTTTTTACCTATTCATTTTCCACGATTTTATTTCCAGTTGCTTCAGGTGGCTTGAATTCCAGGTTACAGGAGTTTTAGTGTATTATGGAGAGAAATCTCCTCGTTGAGCTCTGTACAAATGTTAGCACAAAGCAGACACTTCCCACGCCAAGTTTCCAAAGCAAATTGTTCTTATTAAACATACAAACATGGGATATAAGTGGCATTCAGTTTCATTACACCAGGATTATGCTGAAATATCTTTTTAAAAGAAAAACCCTATTTCAAATTATAATGACTTTTACTCCAAGCCTCTGTGTGTCTGGAAATATTACAGAACATGTAGAAGTCTTGTTCCAAGTTAAAACTGCAGGGGGCACAAGGATCTGCTGTCGGGTAACCTTTACCACAATAACCTGCACAGAACTGAATGAGAATGCGCCTCATAAATACAGGTCACTTCAAGCATAAACCCACATCTTTTAAGTATAAAAAAGGGCTGACATTATATAGGAAGATCACGCAGCTTTTGTTAGAGAATACTATGCTTTTTCAATAAAATACCTAATGAGGGTTAACATAAATAAAACAAATACATAGACACAATGGGAAAGTTAAAATCTCACTCAAATGTTATTGCAAATTTATTTTCTTTTGACAAGTTTGTCATATATTACAGATTGGAATGATAAAGTCGTCATTTATCATAAATATTTAAAATCTAATGATCTTACATTTCATGGAAATTCCCTGGAACAGCGACTGCTGTATGAAAGGCGAAGGCGGCCCTTTTTCCTCCATCCAAGAGCAAGCGGAATCAACAACGATGCCAGCGTCGTCACTGGCAAACGCGTGGGATGGAATTGGTTTACCACTGCGGCAGCAGATGGTTCCTTTCTTGTGCCCGTGGGCCTGACTGATGTCTTCCCACATGCCAGGCCCGTAAACCGAAGCCATGGAGGACCAGAGTGGTTAATCCAAGGAGAAAATGTTGTTAAACTGGGTTGCGCAGAGTTTCTTGACTTCCTCTGAGAAAGACAACGGGAAAAGAAATAGAGTAAACGACGGCAACAGGCTCTGGAATCTCCCCACATCACATGAAACAGAAGACCTCCAAAGATCTGTACCACTGAATGCATATTTTGTGCATTGATGCTTCTCCCTTCCTTTAATATTAATGACCTTGTTTTCCTCTTCGTGGTGTCTTAATTGTAAATTAATTTGTTGCAGGTATGTTTGAAGCTGTATGAATTGTTATGTATTCAACAATGAACTTCATTTAGCCAATGCCATCGATCAGATAGAACCAGACCAAAAATCATCCAGCACCGCATTCAAACTTCTTGCTTTGCAACAGTCATAAAGCCTGGAAACAGACCCTTCTGCCCATCTTGTCACACTGACCAGAATGCCAATCAGAGTTCCTCTCATTTTCCAGTATTTGGTCCCATATCCCTCTCAGCCTTTTTAAAAATATTTTAATTTTCATCAACTCTTCAAACAATCTTTTTTAATATTCATGTACCATACAGAGTCTGTATTTATCCCCCCCACCCTCGTACAACTGAAAGTACCATCAATTAAATTACCTCGATAGCAAAACGTAAAACATATAAACATTTCCTTCCCCCCCCACCCTGCCAGGCACCAATAACCAAGCACTTGGTGCCAATCCCCCTGCTATTTTGAGACATGCCTAATGCACCTGTCTACCACTTGTATCTCCCTCCCTTTCCTCGAGTTCCCCATTTTCATTCTTACTTCTAATTTACATTCATCTTTAAACATTAACATTATGGAAAAAACACACACCCTCCCTCGTATTCCTCTCAATTACATCTCCATCTCAACCTTCCCATTCCAGGCACCTGCCCTTTAAATACCCACCTTCACAGTTTCCTCTTGCAGCTCATTTCATTCAACACCTCAATGGTTTGATTACTGAATGAGGTTTATTGTCAATATACAAAAGTACAAAGAACAAGTCTTACTTGTTGCAGCTTCCCAGGTACACAAGACATAACAGTACACAAGAGAAAAAGATAATATAAAAGGAAGAGGAGATGGGAAAATATCATAGTTGCTCATTGTACAAGGAACCATACTGCATTGGTAAGAGTGTATGGTTTCATGTACATCACATGAAAGAGCGGAGAGGCTGCAGAGATTTACAGGGAAGGATTAATGAATTATGACTGACTTTAGACTCATGAAAATCTACAAATGTTTAAATGCTCAAGTGAGCTCAGCTTCAATGAGCAGCATGGCTGGTGTAGTGGTTAGTGCAATGCCTTTACAGTACCAGTGATTGGGACTGGGGTTCAAATCCTACAGTGTCTGTAAGGAGTTTGTACGTTCTACCTGGGTTTTCCCCAGAGTCTCCAGTTTCCTCCCAACATTCAAAATGTACCAGAGGTTGTCGGTCAATCAGGGCTTGTGTGTTGAAAGGGCCTGTTACCGAGCTGCAAGAATGTCTAAAAATCAACAGCCTTTATATATTTGCACTGCCCTTGGCTTTCTGCTTGTGGGAGGATATGGTTGAAGACTGCAAGTGATCAACTCCGAAAACATCCCAATTCCTGCCAACCTTGTCCACGTGGACCCATTATCGCTGCCAGGTGTCAAATGCTGCCACAGGCTCCAGCTCCCTCACCTTGTGCAGGTACGAAGAATCAGATTGTAAAGGCGGTGTCACTCCCCATTTAAAGTCTTGGATATTAGAACCGATCAGGTCACTTACAGGAGGAGTTTCTTATTCTTATTTATTGGTTCACAGGGTATGGATGTCAGTGACAATGTTGACATTTATTGTCCATCCCTCACTCAAGGGACAATTCAACGTTAACCCTAACAGTGGGTTATGCAATGCACTATTCGACGCTAATGCATTGCAATTCCTCCCCATCTAAAAAGATTGGTGTTTTTTTTAAAAACTGATGGAGGAACTCAGCTGGAATCGCAGCGTCCCTAGGAGGTAAAGATTTATAACTGATGTTTCGGGCCTGAGTCCTTCTTCAGGGTAAGTAAAAAGCAGGCAAGTGTCTGAATAAAACAAATGGCAGGGGGAGGAGAGCTGACCAACAGCATGGAATAATTGGACATGGAGAAAGAAAAGGAGAGAATTGATAGGAAGAGGGGGTAGCTCTGTGAGTGCAGAGTGGGGGGAAAGGAGAGAGAGAGAGAAAGGAGGGGGGGGTGTGGGGGCTAATGGAAACCAGAGTCGATGTTAAACCCACCCCGTTGGAGGAGGCTGAGTTGGAAGATGAAGTGTTGTTCCTCCAATATTTGGGTGGTCTCAGTTTGGCTGTGCATGAGACCGTGGTCAGACACGTCAGCAAGGGAATGGGCGGCCACTGGGGGATGGGCGGCCGCTGGGGGATGGGATGCACACTATTGTCTGCTGGATGTCGTGCTTCGAAAGGTGCTACAGAAATGCAAGTTGTTGGCCCACAACAGATTCAAATCCATACCACTATCAGAGGCTAATTTACATTTAAATGGAAAAAGTAACCCAAGCTCTGAAACCTGTGATCTTTATCGGTGTTTAACAGATAGGTTCCTATATCAGGGTGTCCTTTATCAGATACGTCACAACAAAATGTAACACTTGAAATTCGAGACACACTGCACAACTCGAGCCTTATCAGATCAAGTGTGTGTGTGCGTGGGGGTGCGTGTGGGGTGCGTGTGGGGTGCGTGTGTGTGAGCATGCGCTGAATGGGGTCCATGCTTATGACCCTTTATTTCCTATACTATGCTGCGTGCCCTGTTGAGTTTCTCCAACACTGCAATACACCCCAGCATCTGTAGATTTTCTCCTTTAAATCCATAAAGACAGTTTATTAGTCTAAAACCCAGAATGGGCAGCATTCTTACACAGCTAACATCGTGTTTAGCGCAATGCCAGTGAGTCGGGTTCGAGTCCCGCGCTGTCTACATTCTCCCCGTGTCTGCGTGGGTTTCTCCAAAACATACGGGGGTGGGGGATGGGTTAATTGGGCGGCTCAGAGTTTATTGTCTGCAGTGTTGGAAATAAAATTTAAATTTAAACATTTAAGATTGCTGAAATTTGTAAGAATGAGAGGGAACTTAATTAAGACACAAAAGACCTCAGAGAGACCTGAAAAGATACAACAAGAAAGAATCTAGAACTAGGTGATCACTATTCAAAACAAACAAAAAAAAAGGGTCTCCCATTTAAGACAGAGATCAGGATTTCCCCATCTCATCAGGAATTTTTGGAACCCTCTTCCTGAAAGAACAGTTGAAGTAGTGCGGTGATTCTCAACCTTTCCTTCCCACCCACATGCCACCTTAAGCAATCCCTTACTAATCACAGAGCACCGAAGGCCTAGGGATTACTTAACGTGGGATGTGGGTGGGAAGATAAAGGTTGAGAATCTCTGAAGTAGAGTTTTTGAATTCCCTCTTCTACCATTTCACAAGATCAAGGAAGGCAGAGATAGTTGGATTCTCCTGATAAGTGAAAGTTTAAATGGATTGGCAATACAGATTTGAAGTTCCAATCAGCCTTGGTCTTATGGCATCAGCTGCGGAGAAAGAGAGTTCACGTTTCACGTTGATAGCAGTTGTCACACAGACCAAAGACCTTTTGTCATTGACCAGAGACATTAGCTCATCTCCATTGTATTGTTCCCAGATTTCTTTTTAAATTTTATGGCAGATTTTCAGAAAATGCAGCATTTTGATTTTGGGGAAAAACTGGAAGCACAACAGTCCATACTATTAAACTCCTCACGTTAAAGTCACCTGGCAGGTCAGCCCATCAACTTCAAGCTGGCTCAGTGACAATCAATCAGCTCTGTGACCTTGGTAAATCGGGGAGAGGGAGAGATTCACTCACCGTTAACTTCAATTAGATTCATGTTCTTCTGACTTAAAATCACATAAAGCTCGCGCTGATCAGATTTTTTTCCAACGACCCAATAATCCGTCATTGCCTTGGCGATGATTTCCTCGTCCTCGTCAGCTCTGTGGGATGCAAAAAGGTACAAATCAAATGGAGGTCAATGACTTTCCCCTCAGTGCTTGGTTGCCACTTCAAGAGATTGAGTGAAGAAAACAGAGGTAACACCTTGAAAAATCACTGTTGATGTCGCCCAGGAGCTTCATCAGGTCGGGGTGGATTGATGTCAGGGACATGCTGGCCATTTTACGCATGTGGATGGTGGTCTTCTCAGCCAGGTTCATGTGGTTGAAGTAGATATATTTAAAGTGAGGTTCCTTTTCAGGCCTGCAAGGTAAAAGTGTCAGAGGTTTGGAATTGAGAATGGGAGCTACAGCCTTTCGTTGTTACATAGAACGTGAGTTGTGGTGCCGCCTCACCTCCACTCCTCCCCCCAACCCTTCTTCTCCGTCGTAATTCTACACCCCACATTTCTCGTAAACCCATCCCAAGCAATACAGCGTCTCCTATACCATAACACAGCCAGAGTGTTCTACAGCATGGAAACTAGCCCTTCACCCCAACTTGCTGGAACCACAGAACATTACAGCACAGAAACAGGCCACTTCAACCTTTCTAGTCTGTGCCAAACTATTATTGCTGCCTAGACCCACTGACCTGCACGCAGTCCATAGCCCTCCATACCCCCTCCTATCCATGTACCTGTCCAAATTTTTCTTCAATGTTAAAATTGAGCCCACATTCACCACTTCAGCTGGCAGCTCGTTCCACACTCCTACCACTCTCTGTGATGAAGTTCCCCCTAATGTTTCCTCTAAACTTTTCCCCTTTCAGTCTTAACCCATGTTCTCTGGTTTGTATCTCACCTACCCTCAGTGGAAAAAGCCAATTTTCATTTACTTTATCTAAACACCTCATAATTTTTTTTTTTAAAGCACTTATCAAATCTCCCCTCATTCTTCCACACTCCAGGGAATAAAGCCCTAACCTGTTTAACCTTTCCCTGTAACTCAGTTCCTGAAGTCCAGACAACATCCTAGTAAATCTCTGCACTTTCTAGCTTATTGATATCTATCTTGTAGTTAGGTGATCAAAACAGCACACAACGCTCCAAATGTCTTATACAACTTTATCATAACATCCAACTCCTATAACCAATACTCTGATTTATGAAGGCCAATATGCCAAAAGCTCTCTTTATAACCCTAACTACCTGTGACACCACTTTCAGGGAATTATGTACCTGTTTTCCCAGACCCCTCTGTTCTACTGCACTCCTCAGTGCCCTAACAGTTACCAAGTTTGTCCTTTCCTGGTTTGTCCTTCCAAAATGCAACACGTCACACTTGTCGGAATTAAATTTTTGCCCATTTTTCCAGCTGATCCAGATCACTCTGCAAGCTTTGAAAACCTTCTTTGCTGTCCACAACACCTCCAATCTGACCAAGATGTCTACCCAAAACATTCCCACCTATCTGTGTTTCACCAAAATTGCTCCTATCCATAAACCTGTCAAAATGTCTGGAAAACACTGAAACTGCCTCACCTCAACCACTTCCTTTGGCAGCTCGCTCCACACACCACCACTCTCTTTGTGAAGGTGTCCCTCAGGCCCCATTTAAATCTTTTCCCTCTCACCTTAAATTTATGCCCTCTAGTTTTAGATTCCCCTACCCTGGGATAAAGACCAAGATTTGTTATCTTATCTATGCCTCTCATGACTTGAGAAATCTCCATAAGGTCCCCCTTCACCTTCTGGGCTTCAGGGAGAAAGGTCTGTCTCTCCATATACCTCAGCCTGGTAACATTCTTGTGAATCTTTTCAGCACCCTTTCCACCTAATGACCTCTTTCCTATCATTGGTTGACCAGAACTGGGCACAATACACTGAGTGTGGTAAATACACAAAAGTGTTGGAGGAACTCAGTAGGTCCTGCAGTGTCCATAGGAGGTGAAGAAATATAACTGGTGTTCCAGGCCTGAGGCCTTCACCGAAACATTTGTTATATATCTTCAGCTCCTGTGGATGCTGCAGAACCAACTCCAGCTCTTTTGTGTACAGTGAAAGACCTGGTATCTGGCACCAATGAGGGTTGTTAGATGCCTGAGAGTTACTTTTACAATGTTGAACTAATGCACCTGCATTACAAATAAACAGTTTAAAAGAAAAAAACTACTCTACTGTACTCACACTGAACCATCTTCACTTGCATGAATCTATAAACCTTAAAGCATTTTACTTTATTTTCAGTCACATTCTTTAACCGTCGCTGCTTCTGTAGGTTCCTCCCCCTCCATGGAGCCACCCGAAAGGTGAACAATATTATAGATCATTAAACCCGCCCCCCCCGCCAAGTTTACAGATAAAGCCTCTGACCGGGGAGACTCTTACTAAGCAGGAATAAGGAGACACTTTAAGAGAGTCACCCCAACAGTGAGCGGCATCAACCAGCTCTTCATCCCAGGCGACACCATCACTGTTTCACATAACTTCATTTAAATAGCTGCTACGACCAAATCACGACCAAGGTCTCTGCTGGTTGAATCTTCACCAAACCTTTGTGTTACTTCAGAGAACATTTATAATTTTAAACCATATTTTTTTACCTATTATTCTTATTTATTTTACTTTTTAAATTTTTTTTTATTTTCCACAAATTTTTTTGCCAGTTCTTTTCGGCTGCCAGATGCTTGAATTCCAGAGACCAGAGGTTTTAGTGCATTTACAACAATCACAGAATCTTTCTTATTTCACTCGATACTCTGAGTGTGGTCTCACCAACGTTTTGTACAATTGTAACACTTAAATCCACATCCCATTTCAGCTTTTTGTCAAAGGTGAGTTTTCACTATTGTAAACGACATGGTTTGAAGTATTGCATCTACTGGACTCAGCAGATCTAACGATGTAATCATCAAAAATCAACAGCTGGCATCCATTTCACACGACACTTAAAAAATTAATGATCAAAAGGGTGATTCGGGAGCTCAGGTAACAGGGCACCAATCCGATTAGAAATGTCGCTGATGATCCTGAACAAATCCTCTCAAACAGGACCGTGCGTTCCCTGAGTCATTGAAACTGTGGAGTATCCCGATGCAGCTCAGATAAAATAACCAGATTTATTAATCCAGGAGTCAGACCCTCCTGAAAGAGAAGATGGGATTTAACATGATAAAGCCTCAATCATCTCTCACCTCCAAGCCACAGAGTAAATTCAGGTCACTCCTGGCATGGAGACGGATTATAAGTTGTGCTCAACAGTATACCAATACATCCCCTTGGCAATGACAAACCTTCCTGAAATGTTTTACAACTATCTGCATATTTTTTTCCAGCTATTGCAAGTTTGCTTTTTTTATCCTGCCTATTGGATAATGAGAGCTGATATAAAAATCACACACATAATCATTACAAGCTGAAAGGTCACAGTCTTTTCCCCAGGATAAGGGAGACTAAAACTAGAGAGGAGCAATTTAAAAGGGATTGGTGAAATCATTTAAGGGAGGGATGGTAGTCTGATGGGAAAAATGGGTGAGGGGATACAGTGAGAGGCGAAAGGGACTGGGAAACAGTGGGCTGGGTGTGGAAAGTGGAGTTGGAGGTTTTGAGCAGGGAAAACAGGGTTACTTGAAGTCGGAAATTTTATTGCTCATGCTATTTGCTACACTTTGTGAGGGTTTGAGGAGATTCGGAACGTCACCAAAGACCCTTGCAAATTTCTCCAGGTGTGTTGTGGAAAGCATTCTGACCAGTATGGAGGTGCCAATGCACAGGACAGAAACAGGGTACAGAGAGTTGTGAACTCGGCAATGACATCACAGGCAAAAGACTTCATTCCATCAAGGACATTTTTAAGAGGCGGTGTCTCAGGAAAGCAGACCCTCACCAGCCAAGTCCATGCCTTCTTATAGCTACCATCAGGAAAAAGGTACAGGAGCCTTAAAACCAGCACCTGTAGGCTCGAGAACAGTTTCTTTCCAACAGCTATGAGACTCTTGAACTGTCCCTTGTCACACTCTGCTCCAACACAAGGACTGGAAGCTATTGCAGGTCACTTTTTTTGCACTAGAACAGAGGCTTCTCCACATTTTCTTTCCCCATTCACATACCACCTGAAGAAATCCCTTACTGAGCACCTATGGCATAGATACTCTGTGGTTAGTAAGGGATGACTTAAGGTGGTATGTGAGCGGGGGGAAAAAAGGTTGAGAACCACTGACCTTGGTGGTTCTTGTTTATTTATGGTATTGTACTTTTAATATTTATCATTATAGTTTTTCTTTACAATTAGCTGTTTGGCTAAGCTTGGCCTGCAGGAAAAGAATCTCAGGGCTGTATGTGATGTCATATATGTACTCTGACAATAAATCTGAACTTTGGCTGCAGCAATCAAGAATCTCAGCGTTTATGTGCATTGTACCCTGTGCATACAATAAAATCATTATCATTGTTTGGTTCATTTTATCTATTGCAACCTCTTAGCAGATTAATCCCATTGCCTTCTCGATTTCCCTGTACCAATCAGCATATTCCTCCACACATGTCCCTGTTTACAGAAGAGACGTCGACCTGTTGGGCAGGGTGCCGGAGGATCCCAGGCGAGTCACAGGGAGAATGTGCAGACTGCACACAGAGAGCAAGGTGGGGTGGGGGGGGGGCTGAGGCAGAAGCACTAACTGCTGCACCGCGTGCCACCTGATATATGGTTGTTCAGTGTCAGTGAGTCGTTTCGCCACCCAGAACCTCATACTCACGCAGAGAGCCGCTTGTTGGCATTGAACTGTTCACAGATGTCAGAAGCCAGCAGAGTGAGTGAAGGACCCACGAGGTCGTCGAGATGCTGGCAGAACTCTCTGGTGAGACCTACCGAGGCTGCGGAAAAGCAATCACATTGTTTAGAGAGGTGGTCAGAGTCCTTGAGAGTCACAGAATTGGACGGCACAGGAGAAGGCCCTTCAGCTCACTATGTCATGCTGACTGACGATCCATCTACACTCAAGGGAGGAACGTGGGGCTGAGACCTAGATCCAATCAGCCTCAAGGGGCTGAAGGATCTACAGGTTGAAATTCTCCAGTCCAATGCCCCCGTATCCTGAAGGAAAGCCACTTGTTACCTTTGCCTTCATATTCCCTCATCAGAGTTGGGACACCATTTTTCTGCTCCACAAAATATTGGTTCAACCACACTTGTGTACTGTTCTGGTGGTCACACTGTTGGAGGGATATGGTAGATACCCAGAGAGTGCAAAAGAGATTCACCAGGATGATGCTTGTAATGGAGAGCTGGAGATACAAGGGGAAGTTGGATAGGCTGGGATTCCTCTCATTGAAGCAAGGAGGTTGAGGGGTGTCATTATAAAGGTCGACAACATTAGGAAGGCATACGTAGTTTAGAAATTCTGAACCTTATTCCCAGGGTAAGAGAGTCGACGACCAAAGGACAAGGTTTAAGGTGAAAGGAGAGAAATTTAAGAGCTGGAGAGTATGGTGAACATCTGGAACAAGCTGCCAGAGGAGGTGGTGGAGGCAAATACAACTACAATATTTAATTTTTTTTTTAAATTTAAATTTTTACATACAGCATGGAAATGAATGCCCATGAATGCATGTCACCCAATCACATCCAATTGACTTATACCTCCTGGTACATTTCAAAGGGTGGGAGAAAACTCATGCAGATACTGGGAGAATGTGCAGACAGCATCGGATTCGAACTCTGGGTCCTGGTCGCTGGCGCGGTTACAGCGTTGTACTAACTGCTACGCTAACAGTGCTGCCCGTTTAAAAAGACAATTTGGACAGGTATTGGATAGGAAATAGTAGAGGGATATGGGCCTTACTGAAGGTAAATGGGATTAGGGTAGATGGGCATTAGGTCAGCATGGACAATATAGGTCAAAGGGCCTGTGCTGTAAGTTTTGATTATTCTGAAACCAGACAAAATTTGGTCAGTTTCAAAGGACTGGAATGTCCGAGGGAGAGATTTGGTCAGGACAGAGAGGCAGTAAAGTAATAACTGCGTGGAGAGACCCGACAACAAAATGAGGATTTTTAAAATCTGAGGTATTGCAAACGTAAATCCGCAACAGAAACACCTAGAAACCTTCAATAACCAGGATACCACACTTGATCCGATCAGTAGTACTTCATTCTGTGCACGATATTGTTTAATACACTTTAAAGTACTACATAGGGTACACATATCCAAAGTTAAACTCTCGTTTTTATTCTGATGTTGATTCTCTATGTGATAAATGTAACATCTTTGAGGCCTCTCTGATTCTTGTGTTCTGGGAATGTCCAAAACCGAAAGATTTTTGGGAACAATTCTTCCATACTTTATCAAAAATTCTTAGGATTAAATTGGAACTGTGCCCTTTTATTGCTCTGTTTTATTCTCAAGGAGAATATTTCCTTGAACTTAATTAAAAAAAAAATAGTAGCTTTTACTTCACCGGTAGCCAGACGAGCAATTTTGATGAAATGGGAAGAGAGCAGAGCACCAACTCGTACTCAATGGGTACTGGACGTTAAGTCTTGCTTGAGTTTGGAGAAAATTAAATACAACATTGAAGGATCAAGACTGAATTTGACAGTCTTGTTACTTCACAATTTGAATACATGGGCAGGGCTGCTCTGGGGGTTTCCTGTCCGACGTCCAAGAACTGAGACTCAATTCTTCACATATTATTTGCTGGTGATCGTGGTTAGTGGAGGGGGGGGGGGTCATCATTTTCTTTTATCCTTTGTAAGTAGAAGAGATTAGCCCAATTAGATAACCAACAATGTGGTCGTAACATTAGAATATGAGGTGAATTTCTACTTTATTTGAGCACTGTGTACAAGACAATGTATATCAGTTTTGATTCATATTTTGTATTACATTATATAAAAGTTATACAAGTATAACATAGACAATATATAACCAAATCAATAAAAATAATTAAAAATAAAAAATTACTTTAGTGTGGCAACAGGGGAGGGGAAGGCGTGGTGGGGGGGGGGGGGGGGTGGGGGGCGGTGGTGGAACTGCGGTACCATTTTAACCACCTCTATCTGTTTATCATGGTCTTTACTAAGAATGTACATTTGGAAATTAAGACAAGCCCCTCCTGCAAACGACGCTACTCACCATCAATCAGGAAACACACCACTGCACTCATTGCCTGCAAGGGGTAAACAAAGTTTCAGTGTCCAAAAATACGATACCGGGTATATGGGAAAAATAAATAAAAATTCTAAAAGATTGCCTATTTTCAGATTTTCCAATTTTGTTCACAAGTACAAATAAACTTAAACTGTGGAGTAAACAATACAAAATGTGCTTTGTAGCACTCAACAATACCACAGCACCATAACAGGCCCTTCAGCCCATCTAGTCTCTGCCAAGCCTCAAGTCATCACTCTCCTTTGGGTTCTGTTTCCATTTGTACGTGGAGCTTTGCTGGCACCATCTCATTCACCGATGATTCAGGAAAACGCAAACAGAATAAATGAATTCAGAGGAGAAACTCAGAAGTTTTTTTTCTCTTTGGAGTGACGGAGGACGAGAAGTGACCCAATAGAGGCATATAAGATTATGAGAGGCATAGATAGGGTGGACAGCCAGCACCTCTTTTCCCATGGCAGCCATGGTCAAGGTGAATGGAGTATAGTTTATGGGAGAGAGTGGTGAGTGGCTGGAATGGATTGCCGAGGGTAAGGGTGAAGGCTGGTACAATAGAGGCATTCAAAAGACTCTTAGGCACATGGATCTAAGAAATGTGGAGGGTTAGGACCTGTGATGGGTGAAGGATTAGATTGATGTGGAGTAGGTTTACAGTACATATAATCGGCACAACATCTTGGGCTGAAGGGCATGTACCATTTTGTAATGGTCTGTGTTCTAATTACAAAGATCTATGACATAGGAGGCTATTTGGCCCATCACATCTGTGCTAGTCAAAAATAATCTAATAATTATAATCTTGGTACATTACTTATTAAGTACTCATTTCAATCAGAGACAAGACACTGCAGAGACCAGAACTAGGACTAGGGAACATGGCCTCAAGATTCAGCAAATAGATTTAGGACAGAGACGAGGAGGAGCTGCTTTTTCCAAGGGGTGGGGGGGTGTGGATCTGTGGAATTCGCTGGCCATTGAAGTAGTGGAGGCTACCTCAGTAAATATATTGAAGACCAGATAGGATATATTTTTACATAGTAGGGGAGTTAATGTACTAACCCTATAGGCTTATACTCGCTGGAATTTAGAAGATTGAGGGGGAATCTAATAGAAACATATAAAATTCTTAAAGGATTGGAGAGGCTAGATGCAGGAAGGTTGCTCCCAATGTGGGGAAAATCAGAACTAGGGACATAGTTTAAGGATAAGGAGGAAGTCTTTTAGGAATGAGATGAGAAAAAAAAAATTCTCTCAGGGAGTGGTGAATCTGTGGAATTCTTTGCCACAGGAAGTAGTTGAAGCTGGTTACTTATCCATATTTAAGAGAAAGTTGGATTTGGCCCTTGTGGTGAAGGGGATCAGGGGGTATGGAGAGAAGGCAGGTACTGGGTAGATGATCAGTCATGATCAAAATGAATGGCGGTGTAGGCTTGAAGGGCCAAACGGCCTCCTCCTACACCTATTTTCTATGTTTCTAAAAAGAAGGTAGAGATGAGCCTATTATCAAATCAGCCACAATCTCATTGAATGGTGGAGAGGGTTTGACACGTTGGATGGCCAACTCTTGCCATATGTCTTTAGAACATGGGATAAAACTGGAGCATCAGGAGGAAACCCACGCGGTCACCAGGAGAATGTACAAACTCCTCAGAGACAACGCCAGATTCAAACCCAGGTGTCTGTCACTGTAATCACAACCATGTTCACCTGTCACCTGGATCTGACACCCCAGAGGATGTGGGGCAGGTCGAAGGAATGCTTTGGGATTGATTTTCCTAATCTGGATTCCACCAGTTTATGGTTATAGTGGCATTGAAAGATTTGCAGCCTCAGATGTTGGCATCTTGGCTACACCACAACATTCCAAACTAAGTTTATTTGGCAAAACTTGGCCTCATTGGCTCCAAAACCCATGGTTTTCAATAAACTGGGGGACTAGAAAAATGAGAGATAAATTTCTGGAGTGGAAAGGCTTCAAAGGATACGGACCTAATGCAGGCAAATAGGATATCTTGGACAGGTTGGGTGGAAGGGCATGTTTTTCTGCTGTAAGACCCCATTCACATGGCTTGAAAAGGCAAGATTCAGAGATGGCGTTTCCTGACTGAATGGAGGAAGGGTGTTGCCTCAGGACACAGTTCGGTGGTGAAATCTCTTCACCCAGAGATCACTGGACTTCTCAAACCAAGCAGGCTGAAGAGGCTCAGTTTCAGTGTACAATCAAGGGAAAGAGCAAAAGATCTTTAGATATTCAGAGAATCTAGAGATATTGAGGGAAGGTGGCATCTGAAGCCAAAGTTCTTATTGAATGGAGGAGAGAATGGTGGGAGAGCCTGAATGGCCTCGTTTCTGTGTCGGGATGGTGGAGAGTGACTGCACGGACACCTTCGTTGGCTGCTTTGACCTGCGCTGCTGCCATGCTAATGGTCCAGTAGGGACTCCCAGCAACGGCCACCTCTTTGAAAGCAAGAGCTCTATTGTGCTTTGAGAGTTTCCAAGGATAGTTTATCCAATTCCATCTAATGAGACAGCCCTGACACTCTGTAGATCAATTACCATTGTACTCCGACAACTGAAGCAGCAAAGACAATTTTTTTTGCGGTTCCTTGAACAATACACCTATCAATCAGATTAATTAATAAAAAGGCACGGCACTGTCTCGGCTTGCTATCAAGTTGGTTTCACATCTGTTTTGACTGTCACAGATCATCAAGGATAGGGCTCATTTACACAATATTGTACTTACTGCAACTCTATGATTTGTTTCAAGTCCTTTGTTAAATATTTAACACCTGCTCTATGGCACAAGAGCACAAATGACATGCCTCTAATTGCTACTTGGCATGGGGATATCCTACCCCTCAGCAAATCATGGATCAAGCCCCATCACTCGAGACCATGGACAGAATCCAGGCAGATGCTCCAAGTTGGAGGTATTGGCTTTCAAATGGGACATTGAGCTGGTCCAACGCTTTGGAACACCTAATTTTCTGTCTGGGAACCCTCCAATTGGATAGCATTATCCTCGACTTCTCCAGCTTCCGTTAGACAACACCCCCCCCCCCCAACTATTTCCTTCCCCTGGCACTCTCCCCCCTTTTCTGTGTCTCCTTTCACAGAGCCAAAAATCAATTTTCACCTTTCCTCTTATCATTTACAAGGACATTGCCAGGATTGGAAAATCTTATCAGGCCAGGTTAGCAGAGCTGGGACTTTTCTCTCTGGAGTGCAGCAAGATGAGAGTTGACTTAATAGAGATCTGCAAGATCCTGAGAGGGACGTTAAGGTAGATGGCCAGTGCTGGATTCCCAGGGCGGGAGCAGCAAACACCAGAGGGCATCTGTACAAAGTGAAAGGAGGGAAGTTCTGGGGAGACTCAGTAAGTTTTTTTCCCCCCACAGAGTTATGAATGCCTTGCCAGGGGTGGTGGTGGAGGCTGGACAATACAGGTGTTTAAGGAACTGTTACACGCACACACAAATGAAAGAAAAATAGAGGGTTATGGGGAGGGCTTAGTTTTTTTTTTAGAAAAAACTTTTTTGGGTACATATAGGTAAGCACAACATTGTGGGCCGAAGGGCCTCTACTGTTGTAATGTTCTAAACCCTTTTGTCTGTTGGTCTGTACTCTTCCCCCTCCCATTCCTCCCAACCTTTAATTCAGACAACTGCACATTTTCCACTCACATTTGAGGAAGGGCTCAGGCCTGAAACGTCGGTAATATCTCTACCTCCTGTGGACATTGCAAAATCTGCTGAGCTCCTCCAGCATTTCTGTGTTTTGATGACATTCTGAAACACGCCTTTGAAATGCAGTGAATAAAATTGTTGGCTCGCATTAAAATTCTCTGGAACAGTTCACAAAATGCCAGCTTGTCAAAATGGACAGTCAAGGGCAAAAGAGACTGCAGTTCCTGGAATCTGGAGCAGGTTGATTCCAGAGATGAGGGGGGGGGGGTTGGCCTATGAGAGATTGAGTCGTCTGGGACTGTACTTGCTGGAATTTAGAAGAACAAGAGGGGACCTCATAGAAACATACAAAATTATGAAAGGCAGAGATAAGATTGAGGTAGGTAAGTTGTTCCTTTTGGTGGGGGAGACCAGAACTAGGGGACATGGCCTCAAGATTCAGGGTAGTAGATTTAGGACAGCAATGTCTACTTTTTTGATACCACATCAGACTGAAGTTACCGATAAAATTTTATGTTTAAACCCTTTTAAGAAGAGTTTAGTAGCAACAATTTATGATTTGATCCTGAAAATGTGCCAAGTGATTTCTGACAAAATTAAGAATGAACGGGAAAGAGAACTTCAGATACCTTTACCTATAGGCAAAAGGGAGAAAATTCTCCAATTAGTTAACACTTCTTCAATGTGTGCTCGACACTCTTTGATACAGTTTAAGGTGGTTCATAGGGCCCAGATGTCCAAGGACAAGCAAGCTCATTTTTACTCCCATATAAACCCTCGGTGACCGATTTCATTCCGAGGTGGCTTCCCTAACATGTGTGTTTTGGTCCTGCCCTTCCCTGAAAAAAATATTGGAAAGATATTTCAGCTGTTTTGCTCATTGACCTCATCCTGTGACTTCTTTTTGGACGACCAGTTTTGGACTCTGGCCACTGATCTGCTTCAGCTTGTTGTGTGATTGCGTTTGTTACTTTAATAGCCAGAAGATCCATTCTACTCAAATGGAAAGACCCTAAACCACCGATTATGTTTCAATGGGTTTCCCAAACTAGAGCATGTTTAAACTTAGAAAAATAATCAGGTGGTACAGTGACCCTTCAGTTAAATTTGAAGAAACGTGGGGGGCAATTATTTAACGTTTTCATATGATGCAAGTTGATCTTTTCCGAACCCTTTCCAACAATTTTTTTGTGAGTTTAGAGGAGCGGAATTACCCACAAAATAAATGTTTAACTGCTGAAACATGGTCGCCCAGATTTTGTTTTATTTCTTAGTTGGGGGGGGGGATATTTTCATGTTTGGCCTTTAAGAGATTGGGAGGCTCAGTTTACAGATGCTGCTCGGTGTCCGTGTTTGTACACGTTAACCGTTGTTAATGCAATCCCCATCTCTCTGCATCATTCCTATGTTCATTCATCTGAAACCATAAAAAGATCAAAAGAGAAAGATTTAGGACAGAGATGAAGAGGAACTGCTTTTCCCAGAGGAGGGTGAATCTGGAATTCGCTGTCCGTTGAAGCAGTGGAGGCGACCTCAGTGGAGAATACATTTAAGACAAGATTGGATAGATTTTTACATAGTAATTAAGGGATTATGGGGTAAAGGCAAGAAAGAGGAGATGAGCTGATCATCTGATCAGCCACGATCTCAATGAATGGCAGAGCAGGGTCAACGGGACTGATGGCCGACTCCTATTTCTTATGCTCTAAAAAAAGAGAGCTGCTGGAGGAACCCTCTGTGGAGGTCACTGCGGGGGTTTGGAGTAAATGTCAGCGGATCGTTTGAAATGGGGACAGAGGCATCGGTGAAAAGGGAGAGAAGTGCCGTAAGTGACATTGACTCTACTGCAACAGTGGGGCCATGTGGGCTGGATGAACGTTGTACAGAGTACCTGTCTGCAGTGAACACCCCGACCTTCTGGTTACAGGGTCACATCAACTCTCTTTCCCCTATCAACCAATCCATTCTTGGTCAGAGTGAGGCCCAACACAAAGTAGACAATACCACCTCATTCTTCTTTCTTTCTTTGGCTTGGCTTCGCGGACGAAGATTTACGGAGGGGGTAAATGTCCACGTCAGCTGCAGGCTCGTTTGTGGCTGACAAGTCCGATGTGGGACAGGCAGACACGGTTGCAGCGGTTGCAGGGGAAAATTGGTTGGTTGGGGTTGGGTGTTGGGTTTTTCCTCCTTTGCCTTTTGTCAGTGAGGTGCCAGATAAATCAACACTGAATTTCCCATTTCAGGCGACCTGCAACCCACCCCCCCCCCCCTTCCTCTCCTGAGAGGAATGGATCAGGTGAATACACAGAGTCCTTTACTCAAAGTAGGGGAAAATCAGTAATCAGAGGACAGGTTTAAGGAGAGGGGGTGTTTAATAGGAACCTTGAGCGGTACAGAAGGGGTGGGGGGTGCATGGCACACTTTGCTAGAGGAGGTGGTTGAGGCAGATACTTTTGCAAAAGTTAAGAACATTTGGACAGATTGACAGAGAGCATAGGTTAAGAGGGATACACAGGCAGATGGGGCATTTGGTTTGTATGGGAAAGTTGGGCTGAAGGGCCTGTTTCCACACTGTATATCTCTTTCAATCCAACCCTAATCCTCCTATTTTTGTCTCTATATCTGCATCACTCCCCTCATCATCCATTTTCACTCCTCTCCTGGTTCCACCCACCCATTGTCCACACACATCACCCACCATTTCCCTTCCCTCAGCCCTTCATCTCTCGCTCAATGGTTCCCATGATCACCCTCCTTCATGTATTGGATTCCAGCGATGGAGGCCTTTCTGACCCCCTTGTAACAGCTGTCTCCACTTTTACCTCTCCCTCCATCCCCCAACTCCACCCACTTACCTGCATCTCTCAGCCCCACTCCTCCTCCCATCTCGCCCCTCTGCCTATCAACCTTGAACCTCTCAGTCCCCCAGTAACCTACCAGCCCGTCTCACCCATCCCATTTATATTGGCTCACCTCTCAGCCCCGACACAGGATCTTGACCTGAAGCCACAATTCCTCCCCCTTTCCTCACAAATGCTGCTCGACCTGCTGAGTTTCTCCAGCAGGTTTTCTTCTGTTTTTAAAATCAAATTTCTGACAAGAAATAGCAAAAGGAGAAATACAAAAAACTCTCCATGGATGCTGCCTGGCGCGATGAGTCTTTCCAGCAGCTCACTGATTGCTCAAGACTGTCACAATGTTACCTCCCTGCTTATTTATTTCCATGAAGAAACACACACAAGTCTGTAGACACCATAAATAAAGTAAAAACACAATGCTGGAGGAATTCAGCGGGTCAAATAGTGTCCTTTATAAAGATAATGGACGTTGGTTATGTATCTTTACTCTATAAAAGACACTGTTTGACCTGCTGAGTTGTTCTAGCTCAGTGTCTTTATTAATTTCCAAGTGGCTGATGGTAACATTAGTCTCCTATCTTCATGTCCTTGGCTGATTTCACGGTTACTGATCCTGGTGCAATCTGCTGTGTTATTTGTTTTTTTGGAAGACCGTGTGAATTACACTAACAGTAGGTGGGTCTCACCTTGTACACAATTAAGTGCAATTCTTCGTAGGTGCTGTCTGTATTCACAAAGATCCTGGGAAAGCGCACAGCATGTTCTGGGTTGTTGATATTGTATGGGCCCGTAAGAAACCTGAGAAAAGACAAACAGCTCCACAATTAGATCTCTCCTATGTGATGCAAATCAACAAGAGATTGATGCCAAAGAAAGCTGGCTGTGAGGACACGTGGGCCTTTGTCAAACATGCGCAGACTTTCAGTCAAGTTCAACTCAACCCACAGGAGCATCCCAGTGGCGGGAAGTTTACACTGACCATTCACTGCTTCCTTGTGGACAGCCATCTCCATCACTGGCACCAAGCTCTCAGTCACGTGAGGTGCTCCTTAAGGAGCCAGGTGCCATCATACAGGACCACCCACCTCCTACCCCCCCCCCACCCCCCAAAACGCGCTTGACGTGTCCTCTTCTCGCTGCTCCCTTCAGGCAGAAGGTACGAAAACCTGAAGTCTGGCGCCTCAAGAACAGTTTTTTTTTGCTCCCACAGCCATCAGGCTCTTGAACATCCCCTATACCTTATCAATCTGTGATTAATAAGGGATTGCTTAAAGTGATATGAGGGTAGGAAGAAAAAGTTTGAAAACCACTGTTTTAATAGTCTCTAATGGACTCGTTATGTGCACGGTTTCAGAACTCCAAAGGAAATGGGCCAATGACAATTTTTCTCAAGCAAAATATTTCAGTTTAAAGCAGCAATCCCTTACTGATCACAGAGCACTGATGGCATAGGGATTGCTTAAGGTGGTTCTGTGCTGTATATGGTGATATGATATGAATGCGAGTTTAGGGAGGCAGTTTGAAAACTACTGCTCGAATCCAATCAACTCATAGTTTACTGCTTTAAGATTCCTTTGTTGTCATGTAATAGAATGTAACATGTAATATTACATGAAATAAGGCAAAGAGTAGCTATTGGTGTTGCCCAGTGTCCCTTACAGTTCGAGAGAAAGAAAAGCAAAAGACCATCCTTTCAGAGACACCCATGTGTTGGTGGACCTGTCTCTAGCACTTTACAGCTACACAGACTCCTGATTGATCCAAGCTCTAGATCCACAGTCTCACAGCACGGAAACAGGTTCTTTGACCCAACTGTCCTTGCTGACCAAGTTGTCTTCCTGAGCTGATCCTATTTGCCTGCACTTGGCCCACATCCCACCAAACCTTTCCCATCCCTGCATTATCTAAATCTAATTGTTCTTGCCTCCACCTCTTTCTTGGCAGTTCGCTCCACATACCCAGCTCCCTCTGAGTGGAAAAGGTTGCCCTTCAACTCCCCTTTGAAATTGTACCCGCTCACCTTAAACCTATGCCCTCTAGCTTTAGACACCACTACTCTGGGAAAAGGACTGACTGCTCACAGAAGAAACTGCAGATCCTGGAAGCATGAGCAAGGAACAAGAATCTCCAACAACTCTATAGTCCCAGGCATACCCTGCTCTAGGGGAACTTAAACAAGGTGTAAAGCACCCCAGTTGTCAGAAGCCCAAGTCAGGAATTTCACAGCAGGTCTAAAACCAAGAGCTGCTTAAACCTATTAAGAATTAATATCATCCTCAAACAATAGGTTTTTCTTACAACTTGTTGATTCTTGGGAGGGGATTTAACACATTTATTGTCCATCACTCTCTTGAAAACTCATGCGGGTTGTGAACACAGCTCAGACCATCACAGAAGTTCCCTCCCTGCCTTGGATAACCAGCCAACATCCTGAAACACTCATCCCACCCCAGCCATATTCTCTTCTCTCACTTCCCGTTGGGAAGATTAATTTTCACTTTTAATTTTTAAATTTAGACATGGAGCACAGGAATGGCCCCTTCCAGTTCACAAGCTCGTGCTGCCCAATTACACCCAATTGACCAACACACCCAGTACGTTTTGAACAGTGGGAGGAAACCGGAACATCTGTAGGAAACCCATGCAGACTCGTAGAGAACGTACAAATTCTTTACAGACAGTACTGGATTCGAACGCTGGTCACTGGTGCTGTAACAGCATTGTGCTACCCGCTATCCTAACCATGCTCCCCGTTCACGAGTGCGAGATCACACACCGCCAGATTAGAGGACAGTTTCTTTCCCGCTGTTGTCAGATTTCTAAACAAACCTCACACTAATAAAATAATCTGGTCTTTGCTCAGTTCTGATTTCTCTCTCTAACTCTGCACTCCGTACTGTACTTTTACTGCTCTACGATGGGTTGACTACATGGACTGCTCACAAAATTAACTTCTGCCACATATTTTTCATGATAAATGAGAATGTGGATATGAGCTGCCTCCTTGACCTTTTGAGTGTTCCCGTGGGAACATCATGCCAAAGAATGTCCAAAATTTGAACAGTGCTGCCTGCACATGGATCCATTGCTGCAGTGGTCACCTGTGTGAAGTGTACAGACAAATGCAGGGAAGACTTGGGAGGGAGTTCCAGGATTTTGACCCAGCAGTGCTGAAGGAACAGCAATATGCTGCCAAGTCGAAAGAGCATGTGATTGGTGGAAGTTACGGTGACTGGGGAAGGCATGATTACTGATGCTGGAACAATGGAAACCAGGGTTACGGGAATGCCAAAAAAACGTAGATCATAGAGACCTCAGGAGATGGAGAGGGGCAGGTAACTGAGTGGAAATAGCGGATGCCTGTGAGAGGTATGTTCTGTAGCGCATGAAGATAGGATGGGAGTCACGGGTGGTACACAAAACTCGGAATGGAATCTAAACCATCAGCAAGGATCATTCACAGCCGTACCTCCCATAGTGGTGAAGACTTCCTGTTATTCCTCCTCGGCCTGGGGAGTCTTGGCCTATCAGCTAAAGACAAAGAGACAAACCGTTTAGTGAGAGTGGTACAGCATAACCTCCCTCATTATCATAACATTCACAAAATAATAAATTATGTACGACAACCATACCAGGGGAAGGGAGGGGGAGGGCCAGTTTAACAAGTCAGGCTTCCATGGCAGACACCTGTGATATCCCCCCAACCTCTGCAGAAAGACTTGCCCAATTCTTCACCCTGATCCACACCAACTTTAGTAAAATACAAACATTTGTAGAACCTGCTGAGCTCTCCAGCTTTGTGTTTCCACACCGACATTTTTGGGTTTTCCCTAGATGTCCAATTTTCTTGTGAAAGTTATGGTTCACACTGCCTGTTCAGACAGAGCTTTCCCTGGCCACAACTCACTGTGTAACAGAGTCTCATCCCTCTCCTGGTTCTGTTACCGACTTTTTGTTTCAATTTATCCTTTAATATTTATTAAAACTTTTTCAATCTTGACATTTATAACGCTGTAATTGGTATATCTTAGGTACTCAAAAGGCTGGCAAGGGGGGTGGGGGCGGAGGGGACACTGTCCGGCAAGGGGGGTGGGGGCGGAGGGGACACTGTCCGGCAAGGGGGGTGGGGGCGGAGGGGACACTGTCCGGCAAGGGGGGTGGGGGCGGAGGGGACACTGTCCGGCAAGGGGGGTGGGGGCGGAGGGGTCACTGTCCGGCAAGGGGGGTGGGGGCGGAGGGGTCACTGTCCGGCAAGGGGGGTGGGGGCGGAGGGGTCACTGTCCGGCAAGGGGGGTGGGGGCGGAGGGGTCACTGTCCGGCAAGGGGGGTGGGGGCGGAGGGGTCACTGTCCGGCAAGGGGGGTGGGGGCGGAGGGGTCACTGTCCGGCAAGGGGGGTGGGGGCGGAGGGGTCACTGTCCGGCAAGGGGGGTGGGGGCGGAGGGGTCACTGTCCGGCAAGGGGGGTGGGGGCGGAGGGGTCACTGTCCGGCAAGGGGGGTGGGGGCGGAGGGGTCACTGTCCGGCAAGGGGGGTGGGGGCTGAGGGTGGGGACGGAGGGGTCACTGTCCGGCAAGGGGGGTGGGGGCGGAGGGGTCACTGTCCGGCAAGGGGGGTGGGGGCGGAGGGGTCACTGTCCGGCAAGGGGGGTGGGGGCGGAGGGGTCACTGTCCGGCAAGGGGGGTGGGGGCGGAGGGGTCACTGTCCGGCAAGGGGGGTGGGGGCGGAGGGGTCACTGTCCGGCAAGGGGGGTGGGGGCGGAGGGGTCACTGTCCGGCAAGGGGGGTGGGGGCGGAGGGGTCACTGTCCGGCAAGGGGGGTGGGGGCGGAGGGGTCACTGTCCGGCAAGTGGGGTGGGGGCGGAGGGGTCACTGTCCGGCAAGGGGGGTGGGGGCGGAGGGGTCACTGTCCGGCAAGGGGGGTGGGGGCGGAGGGGTCACTGTCTGGCAAGGGGGGTGGGGGCGGAGGGGTCACTGTCCGGCAAGGGGGGTGGGGGCGGAGGGGTCACTGTCCGGCAAGGGGGGTGGGGGCGGAGGGGTCACTGTCCGGCAAGGGGGGTGGGGGCGGAGGGGTCACTGTCCGGCAAGGGGGATGGGGGCGGAGGGGTCACTGTCCGGCAAGGGGGGTGGGGGCAGAGGGGTCACTGTCCGGCAAGGGGGGTGGGGGCGGAGGGGTCACTGTCCGGCAAGGGGGGTGGGGGCGGAGGGGTCACTGTCCGGCAAGGGGGGTGGGGGCGGAGGGGTCACTGTCCGGCAAGGGGGGTGGGGGCGGAGGGGTCACTGTCCGGCAAGGGGGGTGGGGGCGGAGGGGTCACTGTCCGGCAAGGGGGTGGGGGGAAGAGGGGTCACTGTCCGGCAAGGGGGGGCGCGGAGGGGATCACTGTCCGGCAATGGGGGCGCGGAGGGGATCACTGTCCGGCAAGGGTGGGGGGGGCGGAGGGGTCACTGTCCGGCAAGGGGGGGGCAGAGGGGTCACTGTCTGGCAAGGGGGGGCAGAGGGGTCACTGTCTGGCAAGGGGGGGCAGAGGTGTCACTGTCTGGCAAAGGGGGGGGCGGAGGGGTCACTGTCCAGCAGGGGGGTCGGAGGGGTCACTGTCCGGCAAGGGGGGGGGGGGCGGAGGGGTCACTGTCCGGCAAGGGGGGGGGGGGCGGAGGGGTCACTGTCCGGCAAGGGTGGGGGGCGGAGGGGTCACTGTCCAGCAAGGGTGGGGGCAGAGGGGTCACTGTCCGGCAAGGGGGAGGGGGGGGGCGGAGGAGTCACTGTCCGGCAAGGGGGAGGGGGGGGGCGGAGGAGTCACTGTCCGGCAAGGGAGGGGGCGGAGGAGTCACTGTCCGGCAAGCGGGGGGGGGGGTGGGGGGGAGGGTCACCATCCGGCAGGAGGGGGTGCAGGGTCACATTGTCTGTCTGGGTGGTGGGGGGAAAAGAAGGACTCAGTTTGCCTGGGAAGATAGTCTTTGGCTGCCCAGGGAGATGGTCACTCTCCAGCCAGTGTCTCAGTGAGCTCCTCAAATAAAGTGAATATAAAGCATAGGGAAAAAATGAATTACAAAGGAAAAGTCTGTGTGGACTTGGGTTGAGAGCTGGGAATCTTGGGAGCAGCACAAGCTGCACTGGGACAACCGAGAGCCAGCTGATGGACCAGAGTGGCTCATTTTGATGCCAGGAGGAAAATAGGAAAAGATCATTCCTGCTCCGGTCCTCCAGCCTTCTCACTGTAACCACCCATCAGGAGTATAAATAGATCACCCCAATTGGAAGGACTAAACATGGCATTGCCTGTGATGGGAGAAAGCCAGGCCACCTCGTCCCCTTCTTCTGTCATTCACGTTTGTGGTTCTGCCACGAAGGAACAGAGATCACTCTGTGTTCAACGACCCCAGCCCCAGGAGGAGAACGGGTTGCGGGGATGGGCGCTCAAGTTTAAGGCCATTCACCCTGGACACAGACTGAAGATGTATCAAAAATACCTCCGGCTCCAGGTGCCTTGGGAAGAGCGACGTGGTGAGATACTTGTACAAGATCCGCATATCATCCTGCTCCAGTCCGCTCCTGAAAGAGACAAAACACTTGCATTTCATTAGCACCTTTCACAACCTCACGATATCCCAAGGCACTTGACCAATCTGAGGTGTAGTGGCTGTTGCAACTTAAGCACAATGAAACCCCAAACTATAAATATTTATTTATCTATATCCTCAGTTTATTATCTCTTTCAGTGTCATTTAATCTATATGTAATTGGAGTATCTTATGTACTGTTTGTAGTAAGGATCCTGGTGTATCTTGCCAAGAACCAGCTGGAAACCCTTTGGAACTCAACACTCCTTCGGTTGCGACACAATGAACAGCCCTTGTGTGCTTCCAACTCCCAAGCAGAGGGTTCCAGGCTGAAGAACTCAGGTCCTGCCTGAGAGTCTTAAAGCTCAGAGCAGGCTATTCAGCTCAACTTATCCATGCTGACTGCCTTGGGGCCAGTCCCATTTGCCTACATTTGGTCTGAATCCTCCTATCCATGGATCCATCCAAATAGCTTTTGAATGTTAATGTGCTCGCCTCTAGAACTTCCTCTGACAGCTCACTCTTGATATGGACCTCTCTCTGAGAGAAAGTTTCCCCCTCTGATCCCTTTTAAAGCTCACCCCTCACCTTAAACCTTTTCCTTCCAGTTCTAAAATCATCTGCCCTGAGGAAAAAAGACCAACTTATTCACTTTATCCATAAAACATTACAGCTCAGAACCACCCCTTCTAGTCTGTGCCGAACTATTTTTTGGCTTATACCTGTCCACAGTCCTCCAAACCCCTCCCATCCATGTACCTGTCCAAATTCTTCTTAAATGTTAAAAATGAGCTCGCATTCATTCGTCTACCTGGCAACTCATCCACACTTCCACCACTCTTCGTGTGAAGAAGTTCCCCCTGCACTTTTCCCCTTTCAACTTTAACCCATGCCCTCTGGTCTGTATCTCACCTGACCTCAGTGGATAAAGCCTACTCTGTCTATACCCCTCAATTTTAAAAAAACCTCCATCAAATCTCCCCTCATTCTACTACGCACCAGGGAAAAAACAGGCCTAACCCATTTAACCCTTCCCCGTAACTCCGTTCCTGAAGTCCAAGCAACATCTTAGTAAATCTTCTCTGCACTCTTTCATTCTTACGGATATCTTTCCTGTAATTAGGTGACCAAAACTGGCCTCACTAATGTCTTGTACAACTTTACCATAACATCCCAACTCCTGTCCATGGCCTTCATAATTTTATAAACCTCCATAAGGTCACTCCTCAGTCTTCTATACTCCAGGAAATGAACTTCCAGCCTGCCCACCCTTTCCCTATAACTCCAGTCCCAGTAATATCCTGGTGAATCTCTTCACCACTTCTCACGTGAAGGAATTGAGTGAACGATCTTTTTTTAAAAATGTGAATTGCCGGTAAGTCGTACTGACAGAAGATAGGGAGGGACCTACCAAATGAGCTGATCGTTGTACAGGAATGCAGTGTATTTGACCAGATCCAGGCTTTCCTCCATTCTGTTGACAAACGACTGGATTTTCAGATAAGTCATCTTATCCAAGGGGAAGAAACTGATCCCCCCAAACACATCCAGCAGGTCACAGGAGTGTAGGTGCAATGTTTGCAAATACTGTGGGGAAAACAGAGCAAAAAGAAAAAAAAAAAACTTACTTTTAATTGTTCTTCACAAATGTATTCTCCCCCCCCCCCACACCGCCCTGCACTCCTTTCTATTTTGGACACAAGAGTCCCAATCTGAAACATTGAACGTTTTTAATCCATGGATACTGTCTGCCTGAAATTCGGAGAGACATTGGTAGAGGGTAGGCAGCAAAAATCTGTTTCCCAGGGTTAAAATCTCACACGCCAACATACAAAATCATAAGGGGGTGAATAAACAGCGTTTTGCCCCAAGTAGGGGAATTGTGAACCAGAAGACGTGGGTTTAGAGGGGGAGCGGAGGGTGGGAGAAAGAAAAGAGAATAGGAACCTATTAATTAACTTTTTTTTTAAAATAAACGAAGAGGGTTCAAAATTCAAAAGTTCAAATTTTTTGCCAGAGTACATACATGACATCACGTAAAACCCAGAGATTCTTTTTCCTGCGGGCCAGGCACAATTTCTACACATCAGAACTCCACTCAAGAAAAGATAAGTATACAAAAGAGAGAAATGTAAACAAACTGACTGAGCAATAAAGAAGAAAAAGTAAATATTCAATAATAAATAAAGTTGGAAAATTAGAGTCCTGATTGAGTTTGTGGTTGAGGATTCTGATGGTGGAGGGATAGCAGCTGTTCCTGAACTTGGTGGGATAAGTCTTGTGGTACCGAGACCTCTTGATGATAGAAGCAAGAATAGAGCATGTGCTGGATGGTGTGAATCCTTGATGATTTGCTGCTGCTCTCCAATGGCAGCGTTCCCTGTAGATGTTCTTGATGGTGGGGAGGGTTTTGCCTGTGATGTCCTGGGCCGTGTCCACTACCTTTAACTGGACTTTACACTCGGGGGTCCCTTTAACAGGGCTTTACACAGGAGTATTCGTGTCCCCGTACCAGACTCCGATGCAGCCAGTCAGCAAGGTTGGAATGAGCAGTGGCCACCCATTTCAATTCTCCAACCAATTCCCTTGCTGACGTCTGACAATGGTCTCATGTACTGCCAGAATGACACCACCTGTAAATTGGAAGAACACTTCATCTTCCAATTGGACACCCTCCACCAGATGGCATTAAAATCAACTTCTCCAGTTTCCATTAAACCCCCCCCCACACTCTTCTCCCCGCCCCCCATCACCTTTCCCTATCTCTTTTCACAGTCATGATGAATTCTTACCTCATCCCTTATCATATCCAATTATCCTCCCCCATTGTTTAAATTTTGAGACTTTGAGATTTCCTGCTTCTGGCTTATTCCTCGAAGAAGGGCTCAGCCTCGAAACGTCGGCAATATATCTTTGTCTCCTAGACACTGAAAAGGCTAGCTGAGTTCCTCTAGCATTTCTGTGTGTTTTTATTCCATGTTGCACAAAATGCATTTAAGATGAGGGTGTAAAGTTTAAAGATGTATGGGGCAAGTGTTTTTTGAAACAGAGAGAATAGTGGTCACCTCAAACACTATGTACACAGTCTGCTGTGTTTATTGGTTACTGCTAGGGTTTTTACATCGACAGAAATCACTGACGTAGCTGACAAAACAGCAGCACACGCGAGGAAAACGATGAACATTCATTATCCATGATTGTCTACAGCAAGTAAACATTTCTGTGCATATGTAAATTGTAAAAGGACACACACACACTTGAGGCTGTTTTAAAATAAATAAAATTATATTGAAAGCAGGCATCACAATTGGCCACATGTTATATTGAAATACATTTGGGTTTAAATAAGAGTGAGGAAATCATTTTCAATCGTCTTACTGTCAATTTCAATGAATTATTGAAATTGCAATTAATGCAACATTATACAAGTTTCATTACAAAGTCCGTTGCCACAGGCAGGCATCAGCGGGGCTCATTTATAGAAGCAGACACTATAAATCAAGTTGCAATGAAGCACTGATACTCAGGTTAGACTATAGATACAATTCAAATAATGCAACTATAAAAATGTTTGGACAGATTGGGTTTAAAATGGGTCATCAAACTGCAATGCTAAACTGGTCATTAAAGTGTGATATTGAAGGAGAGAGATCTCAGTGACGTTTGCCTGGCACCGCGTTTCATGATTAAACTATTCCGAACATTCATTATTCAAGGTGAGATAACAACAAGGCAGCAGGGATATTGGAGACAGTGTGGAAGAGGAGGTTCAGCAGTAACGTTTCAACCTATTTAACGTTCAATACCATTTCAGACCTCGTTAACCACCAAAATCAATCACACCCTTCAACTTTTTTACCATTTGATCTTCTGCAGAGGATTTCCTCGAAGGAAATTCCCAAGTAATATTTTGCCCTCATCAGTCCTTGGACCCCTTCTGTATCACACAACTGCAGGGGGAGGGATAGTTGTTTGCTGGCCATGCCCTCAGTTGACCCTAAACACTGCCAAAGCTGCTGTAACAGTAGGCTGCCCCTGGTGTGGACCTGGGGAGAATGGGAAGCAGACACAGCAGTACCCCATGGTGTCCTACCACCCAGGCCAACTGCTGACGGCTCCTTGCGAGGTTTTATACAGCCTTTTAAAGGTCCCAGAGGTATTTTATTTAAAATCCTGTGACTGCATGGTCTGGGTCCGAGAGCAGCCTTGAGGGGTTGCAGGCTATGGGGGAGCAGCGGACTAGCACGGGACACCAGTAATGGGGAGAACATGCCCCCTTTGAGACGGAGAAGTCAACCTTAAGGTCGGTTACCACATTTGCAGACCAGCAAGGGGTTCTGGAGCTGAAGAACACATACAAGTGACAGGCTGTTGGCGACTTGCGGGCAAAGAACCCACACAGGCTGTGGGCTGCTGGAGACTGGCTCATGAGAAGCAGGTATTAGAGCTGGGATTCGAGAGGGTGCTGAGGGCAAGAAGGGCTCCCAAAGGGTGCTGAAGACTTTCTCATTGTATTAGAGGTTTGGAACTGGGTTTGGCTTGTGATGGTTTGAACTGAACTAGAATCTTGTGCGGCTCCAGAGGCTGGAGGTGAATCCATGGACATCAGTGACTCTGGGGCATGGGGGGGGGGGTGGGGGGGGGAATTTCTCTTTTGCTTCTCTTTCTCTGATGAATCTTTATCTACCTTAAGGCAGACTAAAGGCAATTTTGTTTAACATTTCTGTTTTATTACATGATAATATATATTATCTGATCAGAACTGAATCAACTTTCTAACTCTCTCCTCTAAAAGCCCACCTTTTTGGTAAAATTTTTGGACAACTGCCCCAAACTCCCTTTTTGTGGCTTGCAATCAATTATTATTATTATTTTTTTAAATAAATTTTTTGATCACACTCTTGTGAAATATTCTTTCTTAAAAGGGCAACATCATTCCAAAGCCACGAGCCTTACCCTGTAGAAAAACGTCTGGATCCTCTGCTGGAGATGCTCAATGCCTCCAACTTCCATGGTCTTCACAAAGGTGCCATTGAAGAGCTGAATATGCAGGAAAACCAGATGGTAACGTTAAGCTTGGAAAAGTCAGAAAAGAGAACAAGAAAAAGAAAAATGGGCTAGGAACTAGCTGATCCATATCACCTTATACATGGAGTAACACTGCTGGATTACAGCCCCGTAAACCGTGTCCTGGAAGGCAAGCAGATACATTTCGCTCAGGGCAAACGTCATATTGAAGAAAATAAAATTAACATCAGAAGCAACAGGAGTGAGATGCTTGGGCCTTTGAGCCTGGTCTGCCATTCAGAAGCACCATGGCCAATCTGACGGCCTTCTTAAACTGTTGCCCCAATGTCCTCCACTTCTAGACTGCAGACTCCAGGGAAGCAGAGGACTGGAAAATGGGAAGAACCTGCTTGAGAAGGAAAGGCAGAGATGGCTCAGTGATAACAGCAGCAGACCAGTGAGGGGTTGAATACACACACAAGTTGCGGGCTATTGGTGACTTGAGGTGCGGAACTCATGCAGGCTGTGGGCTGCTGGCAACTGCCGGGTTGCAGACTGCTGGAGACTGGCTGAAGTGGTACCAGGTATTAGAACTGGGATGCAAGAGGGTACCGAGGGCACTAAAGGGTTTCTGATCACGTCAGAGGTTTGGATCTGGAGCTCAGGCTACTGATGGCTTGGATTGGACTCCGTGTCGCTGCGGAAGCACTGGAGGTGAATCCACGGACACGGTGACTCTGGGGGGAAGGGGGGGGGGGAAGGGAAGAGACTCTCTTTTGCTTTTCTTTCTGACTGTAAGTGATGCTTCAGGCAATTTCTGCCAATGGTAAATCTGTCTGCCTTATGGCAGATGAAAACAAATTCTGTGAAATATTGCACTGTCTTTATTACATGACAATAAATTGAACCTTGAATCTGTATTTCCCCCACAGAGGGGAAACATCCTTTCAGAATCTAGCCTGACAAGTCTCCTTGCAACCTTCCTCTAATAATTTAAAATCCAACTAGGTAACCTGCTTGGCCTTTCTCTGTAAGGCAGCCCCTTCATTCCAGATATTAATGCAGTGAAACTCGAGCTACCTCCAATATCCCTCCTGATTCTCTCCTAACTATAAACTACTCCGGGCCCACAAAAAGAGCAATAACTATGACTGTGAATATTTACCTGTCATTTTATATTTACAGGTACTCCCCAACTTGCGACCTATGTGACTTACGTCCATCTGCACAATAAAATTTATGCGATTATGGTGAAAATTGGGCCTACCTATCTATGGTGGCCGCCAACCCCTCGTGAGAGCTGGCTTTGGTGGTGCCACGTTGGTTGGTGGCCAACCCCTTGCGAGAGCTGGCCGCCACGTTGAAATATTTCACTGCATTTTAACTTATGTCCCTTTTTTTCTGATTCTGTGCTCAATATTCTGACGGTCAGATTTTGGAGGCCAGTAGAGTCGGCATGGTGCTCAGGGTCCGCAACAACAGAGAGAATGAGAAGGATTTGGTGATAGAGAATGGAAGGAAATCGATCGTTTTACTCTTCAGCATCACAGGTAGGGCAATTCCCCGACCACATGTCCATTCCGAGAAACGACTGGTCATCCAAAAAGGAACATGGACTCGTGTCGGGGAGTACCTGTATTATCTTTTCTTGTCTCAAAACATATCGTGATCATTTAATTTGTTCTATTGTTGCTGGTGTGCCTTGCATACCTGCGTGGCTGCAAGAATCTGAGAGCATGTGTATTTAGTATATATGTACATGACAATAAGCTCTCGAACTCAAACAAGCATCTTCCTCTCTCTATTCAAGGAGGCCCAAATTAATCCACGCAACATGAACTGATTTTCTTTTTTCTCCACTGATGCTGCCTGGCTATTTAATTTGAGATTTTCAGCTCCTGTTTTGTTTCTAAGCATCTCACTTCAATAGGAATGCTAAACTGGTTTTTTTTGGACACATAATGGCTTTGAACTTGTCATTTTTTCAGTGACCTGCTCCCGACATCATCTCCAACCTCATACGTGGAATTGATGGGTGTGCAATCTGTACTTCTTCACCATGGCATAGAAAACATTCCCCTTCCTCTCCTGCACGTTCTAAATACATTCACAATCCATCTACCATCCATGCATGGACATGCCCATCCCTGAATCTCTGTAGAGATGCAGAGGAATTTCTTCAACCAGAGGGTGGTGAATCAGTGGAATTTGTTGCCACAGGCAGTTGTAGAGGCCAGGTCATTGGGTGTACTTTAAAGCTGAGATTGAAAGGTTCTTGATTAGCCAGGGCATCAAAGGTTATGGGGAGAAGGCCGGGCAGTGGGGCTCAGTGGGGAAAATGGATCAACTCATGATTGAATGGCAGGCAGACACAATGGCTATTTCTACTCCCATGTCTTGCTACCTGTGGGCACGTAACATCATACCCGAGATTAGTTACCAGAGACCATCTGGTGAAATTTAACTCCGGGGCTTCAGCAGAAACCAACTAACCAGTAGTTCATCCTCCTGGTACTCCGGTACACGAGTGCCATCTTTGTTCACCTTCTCTATCATAGGGTTTGACACCACCTGGACAGTGAAACACAGAGAACAACGGTTGTGAAGCAAGGCCTGCATTCATTCCACTGGGTACAAGGAAGGGGGGGGGGGGGGGGGGGAGAAAACCGTACAATTTTGTGCACAGTATGCTCTCAGATACCAAGGAGATAGATGACTCCATAATCTAAATCAGCCATTCTCATCATGGACTGTACACCATCCCCCAATGCCCCACTCAGGGGGCCATAGTACATTTTGGGGCGGGGTGTGTGGGGTCACAGGTGGAAATCATTTTTAAAAAAATATAAATGCTTTTTATGCTGTCAGTAGGAAAGAAGAACAGGAGAAATGAAGTAAATTTGACTGGTTCACAGGGAATGGGGCCTAAGGGGGCCATAGCTAAAATAAGGTTGAGAATGGCTGCTCAGAGTTAAATATCGGCCAGGATAGTGATGAAGACTGCTCTGCTCAAGTTTGAATTCTACTTGAGAGGTGCCGAGTTTATTGTCAGGGTCTCCCCCCCTTAATATTGTTCTGAAGCTATCAGTCAGTTACAAAATAATAGGAAACATTGCTACCAATTTGAATACCAACGATAACCAAGTGGTGCCATTTGAAGGATGACTGTTGGCCAGGATAATGTGAACAGTTTTCCTGTTCCTCTCTGAAATATTTTTAAATTTAGTTTTAAATTTCAACATGCAGCACGTTAACAGGCCCTTTGGGCCCATGAGCACATGCCACCCAATTGACATACAACCCCGATGTACGAGGGGAAACCGGAAACCCCGGGGAAAACCTGCGCAGACAATGGGAAGAACGTATAAACTCCATCCAGACATCGCGGGATTCAAACCCCAGTCCCAATCGTTGGCGCGGTAACTGCATTGCACTGACTACCACGCTAACTGTGCCACCCCACACAAATGTGACCACATGATCATTTGCTTCCATTTCAGAGGGCAGGAATGACCCTGACAGTCTGTAGATTGAGAGTGAACCTTTTGATTTACAAGGCAAGAGTGATACTCATTGGTATCAACACTTTATTCCAAGAATGAACGTCAGCTACAGGCTACACTCACCCAACCTTGGAATAACTAGGGTCAGGCCAGTATTGATGCAAGTGACGGCAGTCCCTATGCCCACAGATCAGCCTTAAACCACATCGCTTGTACAAGGAGGAGGTCAGGGTGTCACCCAAACCACAGGAAATCATGCAAGGTGTACCATAACCATCCAGAAGTTCCTCTCCGCTTCATAAAAGAACTGTTTGTTCTTCTGCGTGTGCAAGGACTTTGCGGGCTTGCTGGGACAAAAGGTCCTGGGAAAAAAACAATGTGCAGATTAGTCTCAACTGAGGGAGTGAAACATGAAAATCTGCAGTCACTGTGAATGCAGTAAAAGCACAAAAATGTCAGACGAACTTAATAGGTCTCGCAGCGTCCATAGGATTAAAGATATATAACCGACATTTTGGGCCCGAACTCAAAACATTGGTTATATATCTTTACCTCCTATGGATGTTGAGAGTCCTGCTGAGTTCCTCCAGCATTTCTGTGTAGTCTTGACTTGGGTTCTTCATCAACTGTGGCCACTCTCTTACCTTCAGGTCAGAAGGTTGTGGTTTCAAGGCCCAGAGTTGAGAGCAGCCATTCTCAACAGGGGCCTTGGCACTTTTGAGAGGGAGGCCATGGATTGTAATCGTAAAATACTTTTCATGGAGTCTGTCGGAGAGAAGCATGGAAGAAACCAACTAAATCTGACTGCTTCACTGGGAAGGGGGCCCAAAACCTTTGAGCAGATTCCAAAGGGAGCCATAGCCAAAAAAAAAATCTGGTCTAGAGAGCAGGAATCGTCTGGATCGTGAGGTCTTTCTTGTCTACATGGCCTCGATTTCACACTTCATCCAAGCTTACAACTCTTTCTCAACCTTATACAGAAAACATCAGCATAAATTTTGTATTCATTGTTCCATCAAAGTTCTTACTCTGGGATAAGGATTCTCACCACAAAATACAGCAAGCAGTAGTTTAAGGAGTGAGTCACTCCTTAGGTGGCTGCGTTACAATTTCTGCTGTCACCTGGTTAATGTTGAGGGGACGCTCTGCATTAGCGCTCCCTCATTCCGAGATGCAACCAAAAAGCCTCGGTCTCCATTGTGACTTAGGATCTCTACGGCTGCAAAAACCCAAACCGAAAGCATACTTCCCAATGATGCAGTTAAAATTATGGGCAGCATTCCCAAATAACCCCGCAGTCCTGCCTGACCTGAAGCACTATTGGTGCAGACTGTGTTCCCCGAAATCCTTCTGGGAGAATGGGGATTTGATCCAACCTCACGAATCCCAATTCGGTTTTCTCCTTATGAAACTGTTACCTCCAAGAAGGTTTAAAAGACTCCAGATCCCAATTTGCCTCATTTAAACAGGAGAGAAGATTTACAAAGAGATATGAAACTCTCGTAAGGACTCATTAAAAATGTTGGGTTTTTGGGACCAATTTTTTTGGTTCAAATTTAAGGGGTGAACTTTTATACTAATCATACTTTTGACTGCAGTAAGTACCTCCATCGTTCAAAGTGTCAGAAGCTCAGATGGCAGGGTCCTGGTGGTAAGTCTGCATTCGGGGCATCAAGAGCTCAGATGGCTGGGGCTGAGGAGAGAGTCTGTGGCCAGGGTGTCAGGAGCACAGATGGCCAGGCAGCCGGAGCCAAGGAAAGAATCGGGAGCTCTGGTGGGCAGGTAGCAAGGGTCTGCAGTCAGGGCTTCGGGAGCTTGGATGGATGGGCAGTTGAAGAGTCAATGAAGCTTGGATAGGTGGGCGGTAGGGGCCAAGGAGAAAGTCTGTGGCCAGGGCATCGGAAGCTCTGGTAGACGGGGTGAAGTCTGCAGTCAGGGCTTCAGGAGTTTGGACGGTTGGAGTGCCAGGAGCTTGGATAGATGGATGGCTGAAATGTTAGGAGCTCAGATGGGAGGGTGGGTGGTCGGGGCGCCGGGAACTGGGATGGATTGTCGGGGCATTGGGAACTTGGATGGGCAGTTGGTCAGGATGTCAGATGGGCAGGTGGTTGAGCCAAAATAAAAAAAATAGGGGGGCTAACTTTTACACAGGTCATACGGAAAACATGATTTTTGGGCAAAAAAAAGGGTCAACTTTTACACGGGATCAACTAGTACACAAGTATATATGATAAACTGGAGTAAGAATTGGCCAAACTGTCCAAAGTGTCTGTACTTTCATTCAGAATGGTAGTGGTTCTCAACCTCTCTCTCCACTCACATCCACCTTAACTAATCCCTATTCTGTAAGTGCTCTGTGATTAGTAAGGGATGGCTTAAGGTGGGATGTGGGTGGAAAGAAAAAGGTTGAGAACCACTGTTTTAATCGTCCCTCATTGACTTGTTATGTGTACGGTTTCAGAACTCCATAAGAAATGGGCCAATGGCAATTTTTCTCAAGCAAAATATTTCTGTAACAATTGGCTCGAGAGCAGTGATTCTCAACCTTCCCTACCCACTCACATCCCACCATGAGCAATCCCTTACTCATCACAGAGCACCTACAGCATAGGGATGACTTAAAGTGGGATGTGAGTGGAAAGAAAAATGTTGAGAACCACTGATGTATGGTGATCTGAACTTCACCACAGCTTTACTGTCCGGCCCCTGACTACAAATGCCAACTTCCCTTAAAAATCCCAACCTTTATTTTGGCAATGAATATACTTAATGAATAATATACTTAACTACATAGTACCCATAGACCTCTGATGTGGAGACTCCCAAAGGTTCATGACCCTCAAGAGACAAAACTCCTTCGCAATTTGCCATGGGGGAAACTCATCCTAAAAATATGCCCCTTAATTCTAGAAACCACCCACCCCCCCACATCTCCTGGACACCTATCCCACTGGGCTCCCTTACCGTCTTGCACACTCCAATAAGATCCACATCTCATTCCTCTAAACTTGGATAAATGTGGGCTTTACCTGCTCAATTATCCTCCCCTGGTCTCAGAGGAAATCACTCAAGCATCCAGAGAATGGTCATCTTATGAATACAGTAATATCTTGTAAATAAAAGTGAAAAACAACAGTTTGATGACACTGTGATTGTAATTACAAAAACACACAAAAACACTAGAGGAACTCAGCAGGTATGAAGGAACCTTCCAGGTACCTCATAAGGACACTGAGACCTGCCAAGATTTTCTAGAATTGTGTGTTTTTTCTGATAAATAAAAATTTCCCAAGCAAGATCCTTACCTTGTAAACTGCACTATTGCTTCACACAATCCAACATTCCTAATCTTTTCATTTTTATCAACCTCGCTGGGATGATAAAACAGGATCTTTTTCTCCTCCTGCAACATGAACCACAAGTTATTTAGCGATTCAGGATGACCTACTCCTGTAACTAGAACCTGCTTCATAACAGCACCCTTGGAAAATGTCCAAAACGTAGTTCTTGTGTCCAGTAATCGACAAAATGTGACACAACAAAATAAATAGGAGCAGGAGTTGGCCATCCGGCCAGTCAAGCCGGCTCAGCTATTCAATGTGATCTGGCCGTGGACTCAGCTCCATCAACCCACCATTCCCAATAATCCTCAATTCCCCTACTGTGCAACTGGGGTTAAATATCAAATGCCTTGGGCAGGATTATACAGATTCACTACTCTCTGAAGTAGCAGTTCATCCTCATCTCAGTCTTAAATCTACTACCCAGAACCTTGAAACTACATCTCCTAGTTCTCGTCTCACCTGCTTTGACCGTGTCTATTCTTATCATAATTTTTTTAATGTATTTCTACAAGATCCCCTTTCATTCTTCTAAAATCCAGTGAGTGTAGACCCATAGGTTAACTCCCTCAACTCTGGAATCAACCTGGTGAACCTCCTCTCCGTCGCCTCCACGACCATATATCCTTCCTCAAGTAAGGAGACCAGAACTGCACACAGTACCCCAGGCAGGTGCGGCCTCACCAGCCCCCTGTACAGTCGCAGCAGAACCTCCCTGCTCTTAACTTCTATCCCTCCAACAGCTTCCTTCTTGGTTGCCTGTGGCACCTGTAAACCAGGTTTTGTGATTCATATGGAAGCAAGTGACACTGAGCTGTACAGGTCATCTGAAGCAAACAAAAGATGGGTCTATTTTTTTAAAAATAAATTTTTATTTTTCACACTGTGAACCATACACAGTGGTCTTTTCTCGACTTTCTCTCCCTCCCCTCTACCCATGCCCCTCCAAAACCCATAAATATTCAACATCTATAATACAATAAAACCATAAAACAATATCTTCACACAAAGGAAAATAAACAAGAAAAATGCGTCATCTATTTATTACACACTGAATCTTTTCATTTTCATTCTCATTTTACGGGATGGAGGTCGTAGGCAAGCTCTGTCTGATGTGTTCCATGTACGGTTCCCAAATTTGTTCAAACATTGTGACTTTATTTTTTAAATTATATATTATTTTTTCCAATGGAATACATTTATTCATTTCCATGGACCATTGCTGTACTCTTAGGCTCTCTTCCATTTTCCTAGTTGACATTATACATTTTTTTGCTATCACTAAGGCTATCATAATGAATCTTTTTTGCACTTTATCCAATTTGAGGCCTAATTCTCTACTTCTTATGTCACTTAAAAGAAATATCTCTGGTTTTTTTGGTATGTTATTTTTTGTAATTTTATTTAGTATCTGATTTAATTCTTCCCAAAATGCATTTACTTTCATACATGCCCAAGTTGCATGTAATGTTGTTCCCATTTCCTTCTTACAGCGAAAACATCTATTGATAATGTTGAATCCCAATTTTTAATTTTTGGACTGTATCATGCGTAACCTTGTGTTTACTGTATTCTTCATAGTTCCAGAACATAACTTTTCACATACTTCATTTTTTATCTTTATGTTTAGATCTTTTCCCAATTCTGCTTAGGTTTATAGTTTATTTCATTTTCCTTATCTTGCAGCTTAATGTTGATTATAAATCTTTTAATTATCATTGTGTCTGTAATCACATATTCAAAGCTGCTTCCTTCTGGTAATCTCAAGCTGTTTCCCAATTTATCCTTTAAATACGCTTTCAATATGCAAACATTGTACCATGAGTTATTCTATATTTGTACTTCAACTGTTCAAATGTTAATAAATTATTTCCACAAAAACTATTTTCTATTCTTTTGATTTCTTTTCTCTCCCATTCTCTAAAGGAAAGGTTGTCTATTGTAAAAAGGATTAGTGGATTTTGCATCAATAATAATTTTGGTAGTTGATAATTCGTTTTTTTCCTTTCTAAGTGGATCTTCTTCCATATATTAAGTAAATTATGCAGTACTGGTGAATTTTTATATTGCACCAGCTTTTCATCCCACTTATAAAGTATATGTTCTGGTACCTTCTCCCCTATTTTATCTAGTTCTATCTTAGTCCAGTCTGGTTTTTCCCTTGTCTGGTAAAAATCTGATAAATACCTCAATTGTGCAGATCTATAATAATTTCTAAAATTTGGTAACTGTAAACCACCTTGATTATACCTCTTAATTTATCTAACACTACCCTTGGATTCCTCACTTTCCACAAGAATTTTTTTATTATTCTCTTTAGTTCCTTAAAGAATTTCTCTGTTAAGGGAATTGGTAACGTTTGAAATAAGTATTGTATCCTTGGGAAGACATTCATTTTAATGCAGTTTACTCTCCCTATCAACGTTAGCGGTAATTCTTTCCAATGTTCTAAGTCTTCCTACAATTTCTTTATTAATGGCTGATAATTTAGTTTGTACAAGTGGCTTAAGTTATTATCTAACCTGATCCCTAGGTATCAGATTGCTTGTGTTTGCCATTTAAATGGTGATTCTTTTTTAAATTCTGTATTGTCTGTGTTACTCATTGGCATCGCTTCACTTTTCATTGCATTGATCTTGTACCCTGATATTTCTCCATACTCCTTCAATTTTTTATATACAAGTGGAACATAGCAAACTAAAGAGAGACTGGGTAGGATACGTAACGGCAGCATCCTATAATTCAAAAGCTAGAGGTGTAGCCATACTAGTTAACAAAAATGTACCAATCAAAATAGAGGAGGAAATAATAGATCCAGCAGGGAAGTATGTAATGATAAAGTGTCAGATATACTCAGAATTTTGGAATTTGCTCAATAAATACACACCTAACGAGGAGGATCAAAAGTTTATGCAGGATATTTTTTTGAAGATTGCAGACACACAAGGAAATATATTGATAGGAGGGGATTTTAACTTTAATTTGGACCCAATTTGGATAAATTGCGTAGCTCATCGAAAGTGGCCATGCAAGTTGAAAGGGTGGTAAAGTAGGCATATGGTCTGCTTGCCTTCAGTGGGTAGGGCATTGATTATAAACATATGTTCACTTGTACAAATCTTTCATTACGACATGCTGTTGGTGACTCAGGGCAAGGAACCCAAGCAGGCTGTGGGCAGCTGGCGACTGCGGTCAAGGAACTCGCACCAGGCTGAAGGGTACCAGGTATCGGAACGGAGGTGCTAGAGGGTCCCAAGGGTTGAAGGCTTCCTGATCACGTCTGAGGTTTGGATCTGGAGCTCAAGTTCTGATGATTTGGACCAAAGGCTATGGGCTGCAGAGGCTACAGGAGCAGAGGAGGCAAATCCATGGACACTTAGTGACTCTGGGAGGGGGGGGGGGGGAAACTCTCTTTTGCTTCTCTTTCTCTGGCTTTAAGGGGCACTGGGCAATTTCTGCTGATGGCAAATCTTTGCTTGCCTTATCACATTTTCTGTTTTATTACAGGACAATAAAGGAATCTTGAATCTAGAGTATTGTGTGCAATTCTGTTCACCCCATTACAGGAAGGATGCAGAGGCTTTAGAAAGGGTACAGAAGAAATTTACCAGGATATTGAGAGGTTGGATAAACTTGGAGTGTTCTCTCTGAAGCGCTGGAGGCTGAGGGAAGACCTGATAGAAGTTTAAAAAATGGTGAGAACCCCTGAGAGAGTAAGCGGTCAGAACCTCTTTCCCAGGATACAAATCCTGGTGGTTCCAGTCATGCTCCTGATACATTAGGCTTACCTCACCTTCCTTTGGTCCGAGCTTTGGATTGTAAATGAAAAAGCTCAACAGTGAGGGTGGAGTCTGCTTCTCCTGTGTTGTGGTCATCCTTGGACTGTTCAAAAGGAAAAGGAACAGGAAGATTTAGGTACTCCTTCAACCTAAAGCACGCATGTATTAAAAAAAAAATTTCAGGATCAGGGTCCTGAGGGTGGTCCGTATCGGGAACGAGCTGCCAGAGAAAATTGTATAACTGGACATCATTTTGAGATTCAAAAAACATTTAGATAGATAAAGGGATGGGAACGTAGAAGGATATGAACTAAATGTGGGTAAATGGGACAAGCTCAGAATGCCAACATGGTTGGCACAGACAAGTTGAAGGGCTCATTCCTTGTTGAACAACTATAACTCCAGGTCTTTTGGATTAGGAAAAGACACACTGGGCATTTACTTTGATCTTGATCTCAAGGGTGTAAATAAAATCCCTATATACAGGCGGAATTTCTCTTATTCGGTGCTCAGTGTTCTGACAACTCCTGTGCTCTGGCATGTTTGAATCTGCCACTGTTAGTACAAACTCCTTACAGATTGCACGGGAATCGAACCCCAGTCCCAATCTCTGGCACTGCAAAGGTTGAATCTGCCATGATTGGAACCAGGGTTCGAGTCCTGCGCTGTCTGTAAGGAGGTTGTACTAATGGCCAGAAAAGCACTGTGCTAACCGCTACGCTATCTGTGCCAGCCCACACTATTATTTCCTGTTTTAAACTTTGTTCTTCCCTTGATATGTTTACATAGGGGGTTCCCTTAGGGGTCAATTTCTGTTTTCTGGCATTTTCTGTGATCCGGCAATGACCAGGCCCCGATATCGCCAGATTAAAGCAGTTCAACCTGTAAAGGGGAGAATGTGGAACTTGAACCCACAGTGTGTTTGAGGCAAATGGTTTTGAAACATTCCGCAAATCAAAAATCACTTGGCACCCAGTTGCTAAATACCTAACAATTCTGATACTGATCTTAAGTTGCCAGAAGTATTTATGGATTTAACAATATTTTTTCCCTCTATCTCATTAAATATTTGCTCCAAGAATTCAGCCAGGGTTTAAAATTCTCATCCACTTATGTTCAAATCCCTCCCTCTCTCTGCGATTCCCCCTAACTCTGTAATCTACTGAGATTCCACTTCTTTTACGACACCCCTAAGCTCCAAGCCTTTAGCTGCCACGATTCAAAGTCATGGAATTCACTCCCTAAAGCAGCCATTCTCAACAGGGCCACAGCACATTTAAGTAAAAGCCTTGTTTTCTTTTCACCTCACGTAACACAAATATATATATATTTTTTAAAGACATACAGCACAGTAACAGGCCCTTTCGGTCCACGAGCCCGTGCCACCAAATTACACCCCATTAACCTACAACCCCTGGTACATTTTGAATGGTGGGAGGAAATCAGAGCCCCTGGGGAAAACCCATGCAGACACGGGGAGAACGTACAAACTCCTTATAGACAGTGTGGGATTCGAACCCCAGTCCTGATCGCTGGAGCTGTGACAGTGTTGCATTAACCTCTACGCCAACCGTACTGGCCTTTAATTTTTGTTTTTATGTAGTCGGTAGGTGGAAAGTACGGAAGAAACCAAAATTGACTGCTTCACAAGGAAGGGGGGCTCATAACCTTTGAGCAGAGTCCTGGGGGGGTTGCCAAAAAAAATTGAGAATGGCTGCACTAAACTCATTTTCACAAAAGCGTTTCAATAAAACGCCTCCTTGCCCTAGTTTAAGGGTGATGTTAATGTTTAATTGAAAATGCAGGTAGCACTCAGCAGGTCAGGCAGTATCCATGGAAAGAGAAACAGTTGACTTTTCAGGTCATCGGAACAGGTATGACTTACAGAACACGAGATTTCTGACTGAACTCTGGAATGCTCCCCACAGATGTTCCCTGATGTGCTGAGTTTTGTTCATATTTGCTGTTTATGTTTCAAATTTCCAGCTGTTTTCATTTTGTACTCATGCCACTGCATTAAGATTTAAATAATTACTGTTTTCTCCCCCATGTAGTAGTTAGTGATTGAATCAGTAAGCTACTCTCTCACTTAATCCTGTGGACACAAGAATAACCAACTTTAAAAATTACCTTGTCATCAACATCGGCGATGTTTAACTTCAATAACTTTTGCTAGCTCGGTACTGAAGCACATTACTCAAATATCAGACAACCATCTACTGAGAAAGAAGAGAGACAGAGTAAAAAAGTGTCAGAAGAGTTTTATCACCTCTGTAAATCGGACAATGTTGTGGAAGGATAAGAGAGAGAGTTGGGGGGGGGGTGGCGGTAGTTAACTTGATTCAGTTTGGACGCAGAGAACTGAGCGAGGCAAGGCAAGACGGTGTGAAGGCTGTTGGGACTTTGGTAAGCAGAGGGCATGTTAACAGTTTGCTGGATTCTTTTATGATCTCGGGATAAATAAATGGGAAATCCCACCTCATCTCTGCAGACCCCCACTCCCTTGATCCAAAAAGATAGAATTTCAGGTAGAGATGAGAATAATCTGAGAATTTAGTTCTCCTTACTGAATAGGAACATGGGAACATAGGAAGTAGGAACAGGAGTAGGCCAAAAATGGCCCATCGAGCCTGCTCCGCCATTCAATACAATCATGGCTGATCTAATTTATGACCCAACTCCACCTACCTGCCTTCTCCCCATATCCCCTAATTCCTCTATCATGTAAAAATTTATCTAACCGAATTTTAAATATGTTTAATGAGGCAGCCTCAACCACTTCCCTGGTTAGAGAATTCCAAACATTCACTACTCTCTGGGAAAAACTATTTTTCCTCATCCCCGTTCTAAATCTACTCCCCCGAATCTTGAGACTGTGTCCTCTCGTTTTAGTTTCCCCGGCCAGCTCAAAAAACCTTCCTACATCTATCCTATCCATACCCTTCATAATCCTATATGTTTCTATAAGATCTCCTCTCATTCTTCTGAACTCGAGCGAATACAATCCTAGACGATTTAATCTTTCATCATAAGTCAACCCCTTCATCCCAGGGATCAACCTAGTAAACCTCCTCTGGACCATCTCCAAAGCCAGTACATCCTTCCTCAAATATGGAGACCAGAACTGGACACAGTACTCCAGGTGCGGTCTCACCAGTACCTTATACAGTTGCAACATTACCTCCCTACTCCTGAATTCAATTCCTCTAGCGATGAAGGCCAACATTCCATTTGCCTTCTTAATAACCCTCTGCTTAGTTTTTCACCCTTTAAATAATATTCAGCTCTATTTTTTCTTGCCTGAGTGGATAACCTCACACTTACTAACATTGTACTCCATCTGCCAGACCTTTGCCCACTCATCCAGCTTAACTCTATCCCTCTGCAGACTCTCCACATCCTCATTACAATTTGCTCTTCCACTCAATTTGGTGTCATCTGCAAACTTGGCTACACCACATTTTGTCCCCTCCTCCAAGTCATCAATGTAAATGATGAAAGTTGTGGGCCTAACTCTGACCCCTGCGGCACCCCACTTACCACTCTCTGCCAACCTGAAAAACTCCCATTTATCCCGACTCTCTGCCTCCTGTCAGACAACCAATTTTCAAAAAAGATTCTAACCACAGACACCAGGGCACCAGAGAACTCTTCTTGTGCCCCCAAGATCGATTTTTACTCCAGATTCTAACCACACCCTCCTTACCTTCTCTCTCTGCCTTCCTATGCATTAACTCTGAGACGTGGCATTTTGGCCTCCAAGCAGGATTGTTGTGGGCTTAAGACTTATTCCAAAATCTCCAACGCAAAATTCTCAGCACATGCTCTGGTGCTGTGAATGAAAACTACACCAGAAGTTCAGGGTTACATGTCCAAAAATCAGGGAAATGGAGGTTAAAGAGCCCACAGCTCCTATTTAAAGGAAAGCAGTCATGTCCTTACTGTCCATAGGTATCCCTCAAAGTAAGCTATGGTTCAAAGTTATTGTCACATGCACAGTGATGCAGTGAGAAAGTTTGTTTTGCAAGCAATCCAGCTAGTCAATTCATATATAGTCTTTCTTTGGCTTGGCTTCGCGGACGAAGATTTATGGAGGGGGCAAATGTCCACATCAGCTGCAGGCTCGTTTGTGGCTGACAAGTCCGATGCGGGACAGGCAGACACGGTTGCAGCGGTTGCAGGGGAAAATTGGTTGGTTGGGGTTGGGTGTTGGGTTTTTCCTCTTTTGCCTTTTGTCAGTGAGGTGGGCTCTGCGGTCTTCTTCAAAGGAGGTTGCTGCCCGCCAAACTGTGAGGCGCCAAGATGCACGGTTTGAGGCGAGATCAGCCCACTGGCAGTGGTCAATGTGGCAGGCACCAAGAGATTTCTTTAGGCAGTCCTTGTACCTTTTCTTTGGTGCACCTCTGTCACGGTGGCCAGTGGAGAGCTCGCCATATAACACGATCATGGGAAGGCGATGGTCCTCCATTCTGGAGACGTGACCCACCCAGCACAGCTGGATCTTCAGCAGCGTGGACTCGATGCTGTCGACCTCTGCCATCTCGAGTACTTCGACGTTAGGGATGAAAGCGCTCCAATGAATGTTGAGGATGGAGCGGAGACAACGCTGGTGGAAGCGTTCTAGGAGCTGTAGGTGATGCCGGTAGAGGACCCATGATTCGGAGCCGAACAGGAGTGTGGGTATGACAACGGCTCTGTATACGCTTATCTTTGTGAGGTTTTTCAGTTGGTTGTTTTTCCAGACTCTTTTGTATAGTCTTCCTAAGCGCTATTTGCCTTGGCGAGTCTGTTGTCTATCTCATTGTCGATCCTTGCATCTGATGAAATGGTGCAGCCGAGATAGGTAAATTGGTTGACCATTTTGAGTTTTGTGTGCCCGATGGAGATGTGGGGGCACTGGTAGTCATGGTGGGGAGCTGGCTGATGGAGGACCTCAGTTTTCTTCAGGCTGACTTCACAGTTAAAAAACACACCACAGCTAGTAGAGTTGGTCAGTTAGAACAAAGCAAAGGTAACATTATTTTATTGGAATGAGATTCATTCAGGAGTCTGATAACAACAGGAAGACAGAGTGCGAAGGGTTTGAATATGTTGGCTGCTTTTCTGAGGCCACAGGAAGTGTAGTGGTGGGGGAGGGAGGAGAGGGGGTTGGTTTGTGCGATGGCCTGAACTGCGTTCACAATTCTTCATTGGAGAAGAGGTGGTCTTGTACGGCTTCTAAATTTAAATTTAAACATACAGCACGGTAGCAGGCCATTTAGGCCCTTGCCGCCCAATTACACCCAATTGACCTATAACCCTTAGTATGTTTTGAATGATGGGAGGAAACCGGAGCACCTGGGGAAAACCCACGAAGACATGGGGTGAACATACAAACTCCTCATAGGCAGTGTGGGATTCGAACCCCAGTCCTGATCGATGGCGTTGTAACAATGTTGCACTAACCGTGCTGCCCCAAGGTGGAGATTGATAGGTATCAAAGGGTATGGGGAGAAGGCAGGGGAGTGGGGTTGTGGAAGAATGGATCAGCTCATGATCAAATGGTGAAGCGGACTCAACAGGCTGAATGGCCTACTTCAGCTCCTATATCTTCTGGTCTAAGATAGACAGATAATATACCATAGTGCAAGTTAAAAAAAAGCAGTGTTCCAATAGTGCAAACAGTGTAACAAGGTGAGGTTCAAGAACCTGATCGCTGTTGAGAAGAAACTGCTCTTGAATGCCACACTGTGGGAATCAGGTACAAGATTCACATGGGTGAGATGGTGAGCAGGCCTCCTGAAAGGCCTTGTGTTTGCTAATGCTTCAAGGATCTGGAACCGGAGGTCGAGGAGGTGTGATCTAGACATCGCTGAACAATAGGCCATGCAGTTAGTTAGTAAATCACGAAAATCTGTAAACACAGTGGTTGAAGTAAAAAGCACAAAATGCTGGAGAAACTCAGCAAAGGTAGAAATACATAACCAACATTTTGGCCTGAGCCTTTCATCAAGGTATGAGAGAACGCTGGCAGGCGTCCAAATTAAAGGGCAGGGGAGGGGAGTGGGTGTGACAAAGGCAAGAGATGGGAGGGAGGGGCAAGCTGCAATGAGGGAGAGAAGGGATGGCTGGGTGGGGAAGAGGGAGGAAGAACTGGAAAGACTGGAAAGGGTAAGGCAGAAAGACAAGGCAAGCATGTTAGCAGAAAGCAGAGAAATCAATAGGCCTTTTCAGATTGTCTTGTAAAATGGGGTTAACTGGGCAATTTACTAGGTTGAATACCCAGGTACAGGGATATATAAAAGGGCCAAATCAAGCAAGCCCAGTCAAAATCCATTTAGGTCCCAGACCTACCTTGGAGATGGTCATGAAACCCATAAAACGTACCTGGGTGACCTCCTCTGCCTATTTGAAAGGGGAAATGGCTCACCCAGTTATTCTGGAACTTTAAACAGAAAGGGAACAGAAATAACATGGGGAACAGGGATTCCCAGTGGTTCCATGACATGTCACTCACCACATCATCGCAGGGGCAGGATCCCCCTTAAATTGCCAGTTGGACGATTTAACAGGTAGGTTAAACTGCTATTTGAAAGGTGCAGGAGACACACACAAACCAGTAATCTCACGTGGGTCCCAGGAGCACTTCCTGGGTGCTGCAGTTTGAAAGAGCCCAATGTTATTGCCATTTGGCTGCAGTGCCCAGATAGAAGATAAGGGTTTGTTCCTCCAATCTGCAGGTGGTCAGAGTAGGACAATGCAAAAGGCCATGGACAAACATGTGAGCGCAGGAGTGTGACTCAGAATTGGGAGGTTGCTGTGGTTTCAGACAGAGAGGAGGTGCTGAGTGAGGCAATCCCCCAATCTGCAACCATTCTCCCCGATGTAGAAAACACCACAAAGGGAGCACTGGATGCAGTAAATAAGTGCTGCGGATGTTCCACATAAGAGGTTAGTTAGGAAGGTTCAAGCATTAGGTATTAGTGTTGAAGTAGTGAAATGGATTCAACAATGGTTGGATGGGAGATGCCAGAGAGTAGTGGTGGAAAATTGTTTGTCAAACTGGAGGCTGGTGACTAGTGGAATCCCTCAGGGATTGGTATTGGGTCCATTGTTATTTGTCATATATTAATGATCTGGATGATAGGGTGGTAAATTGGATTAGTAAGTATGCAGATGATAGGAAGATTGGTGGTGTTGAAAACAAGGTTTTCAAAGCTTGCAGTGGGATATAGGCCAGTTAGAGGAGTGGGCAGAAAGATGGCAGATGGAGATAAATACTGATAAGTGTCAGGTGCTACATTTTGGTCGGACTAATCAGCAAAGGTTATAGATGTTAAGTGGTGGACAATTGAGGAGTGCAGATGAACAAAGGGATTTAGGAATTCTGGTACACAATTTCCTGAAAGAGGAGTCACGTGTAGATAGGGTGGTGAAGAAAGCTTTTGGTATGTTGGCCTTCATAAATCAGAATATTGAGTACAGGAGTTGGGATGTCATGTTGAAGTTGCTCAAGACATTGGTGAGGCCAAATTTGGAAGATTGTGTGCAGTTTTGCTCGCCATATTCTAGGAAGGATATCAACAAAATAGAAGATTTACAAGAATGTTGCCTGGGTTTCAGGGTTTGAATTACAGGGAAAGGTTAAACAGGCTAGAACTTTATTCTCTGGATTGTAGAAGATTGAGGGGTGATTTGATAGAGGTATTTTAAATGGGGACCAGGGGGACAGATAGAGTCAATGTGGATAGGCTTCTTCCACTGAGAGTGGGGGAGATTCAAACAAGAGGACATGGATTGAGATTGAAGGGGGAAAAGTTTAGGGAAAACACGAGGGGGAATTTCTTCACTCAGAAGGTGGTGGGAGCATGGGATGAGCTTCTGGCGAAAGTGGTAGATGTGGGTTCCATTTTAATATTCAAGGAAAAGTTGGACAGGTATTTGGACGAGAGGTATGGAAGGTTATGGGCTGGGTGAAGGTCAATGGGACTAGGTGGGAAAACTAGGTTTGGCATGGACTAGAAGGACCAAACTGGACGGTTTCTGTGCTGTAATTGTATATATACACACATGAAGTGTTGCTTCACTTGAAAGACCTGTTTAGGGCCCCAGACCATGATGAGGGAGGAGGTGTGGGCACAAGTGATGGATCTCCTGCAGTCACAGGGGAAGGTGCCGGTGGTGGGGGGTGGGGGGGAGCAATAAGTGGGGAGGGACAAGTGCACGATGAAATCACGGAAAGAGTGGTTCCTGCAGAAGGCTGAGAGGGAAGGAGAAGGAAAAATATCTCTGGTGGTAGGATCCTGTAGGAAACGCCAGAAATTCCAGTGGATGATATGTGGCATGCGGAGGCTGGTGGGATGGTAGGTGAGAATGAGGGGGATTCTATGTTTGTTACATCTGGAGTCAGAGGGGGGCAGGGCAGACGTGCAGGAAATGGAGGATAAGCGGGTGAGGGCTGGATTGGTGGAAGGCAGACATTTTGGAAGATCTGGACTGGAAGACCTCATCTTGGGAACAGATGCGGGGGTCTGGACTGGAAAACCTCAGCATGAAGCTAGAGGATATGGGCAGTGGAAGTGGGCACTGGAACTTGGGGATTCTCTGTCTTTGCAAGGCTGACAAAAGAGCACTTTTCAATCCATTTTGTGTACGTGAATCTTAAATGTCAAGCAGAAATCCTGCAACACCTCTTCCCATTGCACAAAAACCACAATTCCTTAAAAGAATTAAGGGAGGCCATTCAGACCATCCAGCTTCTACAGGCTCACAATCCACTGGTAATATTCTCTGTAACGTCCCCATCCTACCCTAACCACAAACTACTCCAGCACAACCAAAATATTTGTCTGCACTCTTAAAACATTATATTCTTTTTGCACAGGCTGCAACTGTGAATTTATCTATCCTTTTATATTTTTGTTTTTCTGTCTCATTGCACATTGTGGTAATTTACTTGACACTAATGTAACGGACATATTTTACTGCATGTGCCTGCAAGTGAGTGTACATTGTACTTCTGTATATGACAACACTCTCAAACTTGAAGCAGCATCTTGGGCTGCAGTGGTGTCACCACCACCTTCCATTAAGGAAGTGCAGGAGGTAGTCAAGCCAAGTTTATTGTCATATGATTGTACAAGTACAACCCAACAACGTGTTCTCCAGACCACGGTGTAAAACATGCAGATACACAACCAGACATAACACACATACAGACAAACAATGCAAATGCAGGACAAGTATTTCAGCTATACAAATAAATATTGTTTTCTACAAATGAGAGTCTCGGATGGTTATTGTGAGTAGTTCCTTTGGTCGTTCAGCATTCTCAGTGCCTGTGGGAAGAAGCTGTTCCTCAGCCTGGTGGTGCTGGCTCTGATCCTCCTGTATCTCTTCCCCAATGGGAGCAGCTGGAAGATGCTGTGTGCAGAGTAGAAGGGGTACTCAATGATTTTGCACGCCTTGCCAGGTGGAGGCCTTGCCAGAAACAGCCACTTTGTCAAAACGATTGAATTAAGAGATTATTGTGATATAGGAAATAAATTTACGTTACTTGTTAATTTGGAGATACAGGTCCTTCTGACCCATGAGCCTGCATTGCCCAAATACTATCACTGTACATCAATGGAATGTGGGAGAAAAATGAAGAACCTGGAGGAAACCCTCGCAGACACAGGGAGAACATACAAACCATGGTGGATTTGAAACCAGGTCACTACCGCTGAAATAGTGTTGTACTAACCACTATACTAACCGAGGCTAAAAGTACAACAAGCTGACACGTTAGCACAGAGATAGATCACCTGCTTTACATTTAACCCAGTGCCTCAGCGAAGAACTATATTCATTTGATTTAAGACCATAAGATATAGGAGCAGAAGCAGGCCATTTGGCCAGTCGAGTCCACTTCCCCCATTCCATCATGACCTGATCTATTCTCCCACTCAGCCTCACTCCCCTGCCTTCTCCCCATAACCTTTGACATCCTGACTATTCAGATACCTATCAATCTCTGCCTTAAATGCACCCAACAACCTGGCCTCCACAGCTGGCCGTGGCAGTAAATTCCAGAGGTTCACACTCACTGGCTAAAGAAATTCCTCGGCATCCGTTTTAAATGGGCGCCCTTCATTCCTGAAGTTGTGCCCTCTTGTCCTTGACTTCTCTACCATGGGAAACAACTTTGCCACATATTTTCTGTCCACACCCCTCAACATTCAACATGCTTCTATAAGGTCCCCCTTCATTCTTCTGATCTCCAAGGAATTCAGTCCAAGAGCCATCAAACATTCTGATGAAAATGTTCTTCAACCTGTCTCATAGGAAAACAGCGTCCCTGACGGCATCACAGGCCTTCGGAGCTGTACTGGGAATACAAACTTTGAACATGCAATCTTCTGATTCCTACTAACCAAAGAGCCAGACCTGACACACAGAACCCCTCCTTCCTCACCTGTGAGGTACAAAGCCCCTAATTCACTGGTTACTTTGCTCACTCTGGGCAAGCCACCTTTTCCTGGATTACTACATGTCAAAACATTGGGCTCGGAGATCCAGAGAGGTACAGTATTTCTCTCACTATTTGACATACCAGGTAATAAATATTTGACCAAAGTGAAAAGCAATGGTGTAAAGTTACATAGCAGCTAGAAAAACATTCAGACTTCATAGAAGCACCATCAGGCAAAAAGGAAGATGATATTAGCATAAATTAAATGTTATGTAAATTGCTCCATGTTACACAATGTTCAACAAGTTCAGGGTTAATAGAAATTAAATATAGAAAAGATATTTAATACGTGGCCTATGTGCTTGACACGAGGTCCAAATTAAAATAAAATGTTACTTGCACATGATACACATCCCTCTGAGAGCGAGTCATCCTGTGATTGTAGTAAAAACACAAAAATGCTGGAGGAACTCAGCAGGTCATGCAGCATCCATCAGAGGTAAAAATACCACACTTGGAGTATTGTGAACAGTTTTGGGCACCGTATCTGAGAAAAGGCATGCTGGTGTTGGAGAGGGTTCAGAAAACATTTACTACATTGATACCAGGAATGAAAGGGTGAGCATAGAAGGAATAATTGTTGGCTCTTGGACTGTACTCATGGGAGAGGAGGGGGGGTCGTCATACAGGCATTTTGAATACTGGAATGCCTGGGCAGAGTAAAGGTGACAAAGTTGTTTCCCATGTTAGGGGATTCTAGGACAAGGGGGGGATAATTTCAGGATAAACAGGCATCAATTTAAAACAGAGATGTGGGCATTTTTCTTTAGTCAGAAGGTCTGAGTCTGTGGAACTTGTTGCCACAGGTGGCTGTGGAAACAAGGTCACTTTGTATATTTAAGGCAGAGATTGACAGGTATTTGGTAAGTCAGGGCATCAAGGGTTATGGGGAGAAGGCTGGGGAGTGGGGCTAAATGAATCAGCTCATGATTAGAATGGTGGAGTGGACATGATGGACCAATGCGCCTACTTCTGCTCCTATAGCATGTGATATACAATCAATGTTTTGGGCCCGAGTTCTTCTTCGTTGGTTATATGTCGTTACCTCCTATGGACGTGGTGTGACTGCAGAATTCCTGCAGCATTTGTGTTTTTAATCCATGTCACTCTATTCCATCCATCTTTAAGCCTCTGAAATGTCACTATAATATCTAAATCCACCACTGCCCTTAGCACCCACCACTCTCAGTGTAGAAACCTTACCCCACACATCTTTAAACTTCCCAATCACCTTAAACACACGTAGAACCATAGAACATTACCGTGCAGAAACAGGCCCCTTCTAGTCTGTGCCAAACCAATTTTATGCCTAATCCCACTGACCTGCACCCAGCCCACAGCCTCTCCTATCCACGTACCTGTCCAAATTCCTCTTAAATATTAATAAATGAGCTAGTATTCACCACTATAGCTGGAAGCTTGTTCCACACCCCCACCACTCTCTGTTTGAAGAAGTTCCCGCTAAACCTTTCCCCCTTCACCCTCAACTTGTGTCCTCTGGTTTGTATCTCAACTACCCTCAGTGGAAAAAAAACCCTATCTACATTTATTGTCCAACTCCTTCATAATTTTAAATACCTCTATCAAATCTCCCCTTATTTTTCAAAGCTCCAGGGAATAAAATCCCTAACCTGTTGAATCTTAGGGGGAGAAGGGGGAGAGAGGGGGGGGGAAGGGGAGAGAGGGGGGGGGGAAGGGGAGAGAGGGGGGGGGGGGGAAGGGGAGAGAGGGGGGGAAGGGGAGAGAGGGGGGGGGAAGGGGAGAGAGGGGGGGGGAAGGGGAGAGAGGGGGGGGAAGGAGAGAGAGGGGGGGGAGGGGGAGAGGGGGGGGGAGGGGAGAGAGGGGGGGAGGGGAGAGAGGGGGGGAGGTGAGAGAGGGGGGGGAAGGGGAGAGAGGGGGGGGGAAGGGGGAGAGAGGGGGGGGGAAGGGGAGAGAGGGGGGAAGGGGAGAGAGGGGGGGAAGGAGAGAGAGGGGGGGGAGGAGAGAGAGGGGGGGGAGGAGAGAGAGGGAGGGAAGGGGAGAGAGGGGGGGAAGGGGAGAGAGGGGGGAAGGGGAGAGGGGAGGGGAAGGGAGAGAGGGGGGGAAGGAGAGAGAGGGGGGGGAAGGTGAGAGAGGGGGGGGAAGGAGAGAGAGGGGGGGGAAGGGGAGAGAGGGGGGGGAAGGGAGAGAGGGGGGGGGAAGGGGAGAGAGGGGGGGGAAGGGGGAGAGAGGGGGGGGAAGGGGAGAGAGGGGGGGGGAAGGGGAGAGAGGGGGGGAAGGGGAGAGAGGGGGGGAAGGGGAGAGAGGGGGGGGAAGGGGAGAGAGGGGGGGGGAAGGGAGAGAGGGGGGGGGAAGGGGAGAGAGGGGGGGGAAGGGGAGAGAGGGGGGGAAGGGGAGAGAGGGGGGGGAAGGGGGAGAGGGGGGGGAAGGGAGAGAGGGGGGGGAAGGGGAGAGGGGGGGGAAGGGGAGAGGGGGGGGAAGGGAGAGAGGGGGGGGAAGGGGAGAGGGGGGGGGAAGGGGAGAGGGGGGGGAAGGGGAGAGGGGGGGGAAGGGGGAGTGGGGGGGAAGGGGAGAGGGGGGAGGGGGAAGGGGAGAGGGGGGGGGGAAGGGGAGAGGGGGGGGGGAAGGGAGAGGGGGGGGTGGGAAGGGAAGGGGAGAGTTCCTTCTAAATAAAAGAGTTTGCCGGTGGATTCATTGCAAAGCAGTGGTGTGTAGGCCGCGGCCCCAACCTCGGGCCCAATCCCCCCCGCCCCTGCCCCACACCGGGGCCTGCGGCCCGAGGACGGTTCCCCTGCCCGAGGTGACGATCGGAGAAAGGGGCAGCGAGCACCAGAGTCCCGGGCCTCGCCTCGGCAGCGGCCTCAAGTTGAGGAGCTGACGGGCACGGCGACTGCCGCCCGGAAGGGGGAGGGGGGGAAAGGAGTGGGAGGGGGGGGAGATGGAGTGGGGGGGGGATAGAGTTGTGTGTGGGGGGGGGGGAGACCACCCTCCCCCCGCGCTGACCCAATTTCCCCAGA